>NC_074693.1:28232360-28412360 GCF_029448725.1 Salvelinus fontinalis | reverse complement strand
GTGTGTGTGTGTGTGTGTGTGTGTGTGTGTGTGTGTGTGTGTGGTGTGTGTGTGTGTCTACATAAGTGTATGTGAACACATCAGTGGAGGGGAAACATACACAAGGTATTTGTCACTCTGCTCACACACTCTCTTCCGTCTTGCCTGTTTCCTTGGAAGCATGGTTGGCATGGCAACAAAATATATCAGTTTTGGGGGTCAGTGAGATGTTATGAGATTGGTGGTTCCAAAGTTAACCATGCTCATTGCAAATTTGCACAATTTTGCATATTTTGATTATTTTTCCATGGGCTATTTCCATATTGTAATATAAATCACATTAGGTAACATATCATGTTTTATATCATGAAATATTGAAATAATGAAGACATTAAATATAATTTATTAAATATAGTTTTCATTGCATTATCTGTCTTGTTCCTTCCCTATCTGTCTTGTTCCTTCCCTATCTGTCTTGTTTCTTCCATATATGTCTAGTTCCTTCCATATGTCTTGTTCCTTCCATATCTGTCTTGTTCCTACCATATCTGTGTTGGTCCTACCCTATCTGTGTTGTTCCTTCCCTATCTGTCATGTTCCTTCCCTGTCTGTCTTGTTCCCTCCCTATCTATCTTGTTCCTTCCCTATCTGTCTTGTTCCTACCCTATCTGTCTTGTTCCTTCCCTATCTGTCTTGTTCCTTCCCTATCTGTCTTGTTCCTTCCCTATCTGTCTTGTTCCTTCCCTATCTGTCATGTTCCTTCCCTATCTGTCATGTTCCTTCCCTATCTGTCATGTTCCTTCCCTATCTGTCATGTTCCTTCCCTGTCTGTCTTGTTCCCTCCCTATCTATCTGGTTCCTTCCCTATCTGTCTTGTTCCTTCCCTATCTGTCTTGTTCCTTCCCTATCTGTCTTGTTCCTACCCTATTTGTCTTGTTCCTTCCCTATCTGTCTTGTTCCTACCCTATCTGTCTTGTTCCTTCCCTATCTGTCTTGTTCCTTCCCTATCTGTCTTGTTCCTTCCCTATCTATCTTGTTCCTTCCAAATGTGTCTTGTTCCTTCCCTATCTGTCCTGTTCCTTCCTTATCTGTCTTGTTCCTTCCCTATCTGTCATCTTCCTTCCCTATCTGTCTTGTTCCTTCCCTATCTGTCTTGTTCCTTCCCTATCTGTCTTGTTCCTTCCCTATCTGTCTTGTTCCTTCCCTATCTGTCTTGTTCCTTCCCTATCTATCTTGTACCTTCCGTATATGTCTTGTTTCTTTCCTATCTGTCTTGTTCCTTTCCTATCTGTCTTGTTCCTTCCGTATATGTCCTGTTCCTTCCGTATATGTCCTGTTCCTTCCCTATATGTCTTGTTCCTTCCCTATCTGTCTTGTTCCTTCCCTATCTGTCTTGTTCCTTCCCTATCTGTCTTGTTCCTTCCCTATCTGTCTTGTTCCTTCCCTATCTGTCTTGTTCCTTCCCTATATGTCTTGTTCCTTCCCTATCTGTCTTGTTCCTTCCCTATCTGTCTTGTTCCTTCCCTATCTGTCTTGTTCCTTCCCTATCTGTCATGTTCCTTCCCTATCTGTCGTGTTCCTTCCCTATCTGTCATGTTCCTTCCCTATCTGTCATGTTCCTTCCCTGTCTGTCTTGTTCCCTCCCTATCTATCTGGTTCCTTCCCTATCTGTCTTGTTCCTTCCCTATCTGTCTTGTTCCTTCCCTATCTGTCTTGTTCCTACCTTATTTGTCTTGTTCCTTCCCTATCTGTCTTGTTCCTACCCTATCTGTCTTGTTCCTTCCCTATCTGTCTTGTTCCTTCCCTATCTGTCTTGTTCCTTCCCTATCTATCTTGTTCCTTCCAAATGTGTCTTGTTCCTTCCCTATCTGTCCTGTTCCTTCCTTATCTGTCTTGTTCCTTCCCTATCTGTCATCTTCCTTCCCTATCTGTCTTGTTCCTTCCCTATCTGTCTTGTTCCTTCCCTATCTGTCTTGTTCCTTCCCTATCTGTCTTGTTCCTTCCCTATCTGTCTTGTTCCTTCCCTATCTGTCTTGTTCCTTCCCTATCTATCTTGTTCCTTCCGTATATGTCTTGTTTCTTTCCTATCTGTCTTGTTCCTTTCCTATCTGTCTTGTTCCTTCCGTATATGTCCTGTTCCTTCCGTATATGTCCTGTTCCTTCCCTATATGTCTTGTTCCTTCCCTATCTGTCTTGTTCCTTCCCTATCTGTCTTGTTCCTTCCCTATCTGTCTTGTTCCTTCCCTATCTGTCTTGTTCCTTCCCTATCTGTCTTGTTCCTTCCCTATCTGTCTTGTTCCTTCCCAATATGTCTTGTTCCTTCCCTATCTGTCTTGTTCCTTCCCTATCTGTCTTGTTCCTTCCCTATCTGTCTTGTTCCTTCCCTATCTGTCATGTTCCTTCCCTATCTGTCGTGTTCCTTCCCTATCTGTCATGTTCCTTCCCTATCTGTCATGTTCCTTCCCTGTCTGTCTTGTTCCCTCCCTATCTATCTGGTTCCTTCCCTATCTGTCTTGTTCCTTCCCTATCTGTCTTGTTCCTTCCCTATCTGTCTTGTTCCTACCTTATTTGTCTTGTTCCTTCCCTATCTGTCTTGTTCCTACCCTATCTGTCTTGTTCCTTCCCTATCTGTCTTGTTCCTTCCCTATCTGTCTTGTTCCTTCCCTATCTATCTTGTTCCTTCCAAATGTGTCTTGTTCCTTCCCTATCTGTCCTGTTCCTTCCTTATCTGTCTTGTTCCTTCCCTATCTGTCATCTTCCTTCCCTATCTGTCTTGTTCCTTCCCTATCTGTCTTGTTCCTTCCCTATCTGTCTTGTTCCTTCCCTATCTGTCTTGTTCCTTCCCTATCTGTCTTGTTCCTTCCCTATCTGTCTTGTTCCTTCCCTATCTATCTTGTTCCTTCCATATATGTCTTGTTCCTTTCCTATCTGTCTTGTTCCTTTCCTATCTGTCTTGTTCCTTCCGTATATGTCCTGTTCCTTCCGTATATGTCCTGTTCCTTCCCTATCTGTCTTGTTCCTTCCCTATCTGTCTTGTTCCTTCCCTATCTGTCTTGTTCCTTCCCTATCTTTCTTGTTCCTTCCCTATCTGTCTTGTTCCTTCCCTATCTGTCTTGTTCCTTCCCTATCTGTCTTGTTCCTTCCCTATCTGTCCTGTTCCTTCCCTATCTGTCTTGTTCCTTCCATATCTGTCTTGTTCCTTCCATATCTGTCTTGTTCCTTCCCTATTTGTCATGTTCCTTCCCTATCTGTCTTGTTCCTACCCTATCTGTCTTGTTCCTTCCCTATCTGTCTTGTTCCTTCCCTATCTGTCTTGTTCCTTCCCTATCTGTCTTGTTCCTTCCCTATCTGTCTTGTTCCTTCCCTATCTGTCTTGTTCCTTCCCTATATGTCTTGTTCCTTCCCTATCTGTCTTGTTCCTTCCCTATCTGTCTTGTTCCTACCCTATCTGTCCTGTTCCTTCCCTATCTGTCTTGTTCCTTCCATATCTGTCATGTTCCTTCCATATCTGTCTTGTTCCTTCCCTATTTGTCATGTTCCTTCCCTATCTGTCTTGTTCCTTCCCTATTTGTCTTGTTCCTTCCCTATCTGTCTTGTTCCTTCCACATCTGTCTTGTTCCTTCCCTATTTGTCTTGTTCCTTCCATATCTGTCTTGTTCCTTCCATATCTGTCTTGTTCCTTCCCTATTTGTCTTGTTCCTTCCATTTCTGTCTTGTTCCTACCCTTGTTATTTCCATATCTGTCTTATTTCTTACATACAGTGCATTCAGAAACTATTCAGACCCCTTGACGTGTTCCACATTTTGTTACGTTACATCGTTAAGGAAGGAACAAGAGAGATAGAGATGTAAATGTGATTTTTCAGTTTATTTAATTTATGCATTTCAAACATTTCTACAAACCTGTTTTTGCTTTGTCATTATGGGGCATTGTGTGTAGATTGATGGACGAAAACAAATATTTTGAATATATGTCTTGTTCCTTATCTTGTTATATCAATGATGTATGTTACACTTTTAGAAAAAAAGGTTCCAGGTAGAACTATTTTGGGTTCCACGAAGAACCCTTTGTGGAAAGGGTTCTACCTGGAACCAAAAAGGGTTCTCCTTTATAAAAATGTATTTTATATACAGTATATACAGTTGATGTTGGAAGTTTACATACACCTTAGCCAAATTCATTTAAACTCAATTTTTCACAACTCCTGACATTTAATCCTGACATAAAAATTCCCTGTTTTAGGTCAGTTAGGATTACCACTTTATTTTAAGAATGTGAAATGTCAGAATAATAGTAGAGAGAATGATTTGTTTCAGCTTTAATTTCTTTCATCACTTTCCCAGTGGGTCAGAAGTTTACATACACTCAATTAGTATTTGGTAGCATTGCCTTTAAATTGTTTAACTTGGGTCAAACGTTTCGGGTAGCCTTCCACAAGCTTCCCACAATAAGTTGGGTGAATTTTGGCCCATTCCTCCTGACAGAGCTGGTGTAACTGAATCAGGTTTGTAGGCCTCCTTGTTCGCACACACTTTTTCAGTTCTGCCCACAAATTTTCTATAGGATTGAGGTCAGGGCTTTGTGAAGACCACTCCAATACCTTGACTTTGTTGTCCTTAAGCCATTTTGCCACAACTTTGGAAGTATGCTTGGGGTCATTGTGCATTTGGAAGACCCATTTGCGACCAAGCTTTAACTTCCTGACTGATGTCTTGAGATGTTGCTTCAATTTATCCACATAATTTTCTATCCTCATGATGCCATCTATTTTGTGACGTGCACCAGTCCCTCCTGCAGCAAAGCACCCCCACAACATGATGCTGTAACATCTTTTCGAACAAACTTTATTAAATTAACGGAGAAATTACACAAATCTTGACAAAAAAAATGTACTTTTATTTCTCTTATTTCTCTTCTTCCTGTACTTCGGCTTGCATGCCTCCTCCTTTTCCCTCCAAACATAACAATTGTCATTATGGCCAAACAGTTCTTTTTTTGTTTCATCAGACCAGAGGACATTTCTCCAAAAAGTACGATCTTTGTCCCCATGTGCAGTTGCAAACCGTAGTCTGTTTTTTTATGGCGGTTTTGGAGCAGTGCCTTCTTCCTTGCTGAGCGGTCTTTCAGGTGATGTCAATAAAGGACTCGTTCTACTGTGGATATAGATACTTTGTACCTGTTTCCTCCAGCATCTTCACAAGGTCCTTTGATGATGTTCTGGGATTGATTTGCACTCTTCGCACCAAAGTACGTTCATCTCTAGGAGACAGAACGCGTCTCCTTCCTGAGCGGTATGACGGCTGCGTGGTCCCATGGTGTTGATACTTGCGTACTATTGTTTGTACAGATGAACGTGGTACCTTCAGGCGTTTGGAAATTGCTCCCAAGGATGAACCAGACTTGTGGAGGTCTACAATTTTTTTCTGAGGTCTTGGCTGATTTATTTTGATTTTCCCATGATGTCAAGCAAAGAGGCACTGAGTTTGAAGGTAGACCTTGAAATACATCCACAGGTACACCTCCAATTGACTCAAATTATGTCAATGAGCCTATCAGAAGCTTCTAAAGCCATGACATAATTTTCTGGAATTGTCCAAGCTGTTTAAAGGCACATTCAACTTAGTGTATGTAAATTTCTGACCCTCTGGAATTGTAATGCATTGAATTATAAGTGAAATAATCTGTCTGTAAGCAATTGTTGGAAAAATTACTTGTGTCATGCACAAAGTAGATGTCCTAACGGACTTGCCAAAACTATAGTTTGTAAACAAGAAATTTGTGAAGTGGTTGAAAAACTAGTTTTTTTTCCAACCTAAGTGTATGTAAACTTCTGACTTCAATTGTATATTTAAAAAATGAACCGAAATGAGTTCTTCAAAGGATTCTCCTATTGGGACAGCTGAAGAACCCTTTTAGATAACAAATTTTTTCTAAGAGTGTAGGGCTAGTGGTAACGTCAGATTACAGTTATAGTTCCTTGTTAAATATAGTATCCTAGCTAGACCTTATTAGAGCTGTGATATGGAGTTGTGTTATCCTATCTGGGTTTTTCCATCTCTCTGATGTTTTCTGATGCATGTTATCTCTGTGACAGTGTGTGTGTGTCTCTTCTCTGTAACAGTCAGTCTGACAGGGTCTTAGTGACATGGTGCTGATGACAGCCAGCTCCGACAGAAGCTTTTGATGTCTTTTTCTCTCTGGTGAATGTGTCATTCCTTCTCCTCCACCCCCATCCTTCCATCCCTCACTCAGGCTCCCTGCAGCAATGTTGTGTTACTCTTCTCTCTTCCTGCCACTCTCCCTCTCTCCCTTGCTCATCTTTTTTGTCCCTTCCTGTCTTTTCCTGCCTTCCTGTCTCCCAAACCCTTTCTCGTCTTCCTTTCTCTGTCATATCTCTCTCTCCACATCTCCCTCTGTCTCTCTCTCTCTCTCCCGCTCTCTCTCTATCTCTCTCTCTCTCTCTCCATATCTCGCTCTGTCTCCTTCTGTCTCCCTCTCTCTCTCTCCCACTCTCTCTCTCTCCATATCTCCCTCTGTCTCCATCTGTCGCTCTCTCTCTCCCTCTCTCTTTCTGTCATCCTCTCTTTCTTGTCCCCAATTCCACTCCTCCCTCTCTGTTTTTGCTCCCCCCTCCTACTCATTCCACATTTCTTTCTGGTTTTATCACTTCTTCGTTCTTTTCTCCCACACACTCTGATTCATAATCTACATCTTTCTCCTCACTCTCAACCCATCCCTTTCAATCCCTATTTTTGCTCTCATCCCCCTTTCCTTCCCTCCCTCCCATACTCTCTCACATTCCTTCACTCCCCAACGCTCATACAGAGTATTGCAGGGTGTGTGAGTGCCTATTAACCAGGACATCCTGTGACGACAGCCTCAGTTGACTATCTACTGAAGTGTTTTTTTCTTCATGTGTTGATAGCAGACACATCTCTTCTTGTCCATGGGGATGAGCAGACAAACGGCACTCTAATGCATTTCACACGGACTGTGTCATGGCATTAGCGTAATATTTAGTGCGATGGTGTGTGTGGGTCTGCTTTTCTGAGTCACTGAATTTGTGTCGGCCAGTGTCTTCCTGTTTTTAATAATGGATGTGTTTCTTTTGCACTTTCTAAGAATATGTGGAGATGTCACTCTGTCTGTCAGTGTTGGACAGCGAGCCCTTCAAAAGGCCAGTGATTATGTACATTAGCAGTAACACTGCTTAACATTTCCCAGTGATTTATTGGTGTGAGTGAAGGGTGACCGGAAGGCATGCAAAGTGAAGGTTTAGGTACAGTATGTCAATTTGTGTCACCCTGTCCTGAAGTCGCACAGTTGCTTTAGTCAAATGGAATTTAGAATGCAAAATCTTATCTCCACTGGTTGTGAGTTGGTGTAATGCTGTGTAAATCTGTTGGTGTGTGTGTAATAGTGTGTAATATGGGTGTGTGTGATCCATATACCTGCTCAGTGTTGTGATATCAGAGTAGTGGTTCTGCTTCATAGAAAGCATTCCACACTGATAAGTGGCCAATGAGAGGCAGCTGTTGTGGTCGCTGGGGGACGCCACAGATTAGGCTAACTCAGATTATACAAACGAGAGTCTCATATGGAAGGATTGCAGGGATCAGTTTGAGTAGAACGAGAGAGAGGGAAGAGAACAGGAGAGGGAGAGGGTGGAGAGGGAGAGGGGGGAGAGGGACAGAGGGAAGAGAACAGGAGGGGCAGAGGGGGGAAGGGGAGAGGGGGAGAGGGGGGAAAGGGATCGAGGGAGAGGGGGGAAAGGGAGAGGGGGAAGAGAACAGGAGGGGCAGAGGGGGGAAAGGGATAGAGGGAAGAGGGGGAGAGGTGAGAAAGGGAGAGAGGGAAGAGAGGAAAAGGGAGAGAAAAATAGAGAAAGAGTCAGGATTATATACTCAATAATAAAATGGTGATATGACTCCAGGAGCATTTGCTTTCTCATGGTCAGTGAGGTTCTGGAAACAACACCATCAGGACAATATAAGAGAATACAAGATGTTGACAGAGGGGAATAGGAACGTCACAATGACCACCAGGGATCTGATCTGGCAAAACTGTCTGCCTCCCTCTACTGGTAGATTGTGATTACTACAAGTATATTTGACTAAATTCATAGAGCGGCATGTATTTTATTGATAATAATAATAACTATTGGGCCTGACTGGTTGATTTACATGGGGGACGGATATGACAACAGTTTAGCAAAGTTACTTTCAGGCAAGTTAAGCACAGCTACGTTATGTTGTACAGTGAAAAATGCCCTCTTTCATAAACTCGCTCGCATGCGCACACACACACACACACACACACACACACACACACACACACACACACACATATACACACACACACACACACACACACACACACACACACACACACACACACACACACACACACACAGAGCAGTCTCCAATCTATAACTATTATAGCACTTATCTGTGTGGGTTAAACTACTGCACCTTCTGGGGGTTATCCACGTTGAGCGTGAGTAGTTACCACTGGGGGTGATCCTCGTTGTGGGTGAGTAGTTACCACTGGGGGTGATCCTCGTTGTGGGTGAGTAGTTACCACTGGGGGTGATCCTCGTTGTGGGTGAGTAGTTACCACTGGGGGTGATCCTCGTTGTGGGTGAGTAGTTACCACTGGGGGTGATCCTCGATGTGGGTGAGTAGTTACCACTGGGGGCGATCCTCATTGTGGGTGAGTAGTTACCACTGGGGGTAATCCTCGTTGAGGGTGAGTAGTTACCACTGGGGGTTATCCACGTTGAGGGTGAGTAGTTACCACTGGGGGTTATCCACGTTGAGGGCGAGTAGTTACCACTAGGGGTTATCCACGTTGAGGGTGAGTAGTTGCCACTGGGGGTTATCCACGTTGAGGGTGAGTAGTTACCACTAGGGGTTATCCACGTTGAGGGTGAGTAGTTGCCACTGGGGGTTATCCACGTTGAGGGTGAGTAGTTACCACTAGGGGTTATCCACGTTGAGGGTGAGTAGTTAACAAGGGGGTTTATCCACGTTGATGCTGAGTAGCTACCTTTGGGGGTAATCCTCGTTGAGGGTGAGTAGTTTCCACTGGGGGTTATCCACGTTGAGGCTGAGTATTTACCACTGGGGGTTGTCCACGTTGAGGGTGAGTAGTTACCACTGGGGGTTGTCCACGTTGAGGGTGAGGTGAGTAGTTACCACTGCGGGTTATTCACGTTGAGGATGAGTAGTTACCACTGGGGATTGTCCATGTTGAGGCTGAGTAGCTACCATTTGGGGCAATCCACGTTGAGGGTGAGTAGTTACCACTGGAGGTTATCCACGTTGAGGCTGAGTAGCTACCGTTGGGGGTTATCAACGAGGAGGGTGAGTAGTTACCACTGGGGGTTATCCACATTTAGGGTGAGTAGTTACCACTGGGGGTGATCCTCGTTGAGGGTGAGTAGTTGCCACTGGGGGTTATCCATGTTGTGGGTGAGTAGTTACCACTGGGGGTGATCCTCGATGTGGATGAGTAGTTACCACTGGGGGTGATCCTCGTTGAGGGTGAGTAGTTGCCACTGGGTGTTATCCATGTTGTGGGTGAGTACTTACACACGTGGTTCCGTGTGGCTCAGTTTGTAGAGCATGGCGTTTGCAACGCCAGGGTTGTGGGTTCAATTCCCACGGAGGGACCAGGGTTCAGTTCCCACGGGGGGACCAGGATGAATATGTATGAACTTTCCAATTTGTAAGTCGCTCTGGATAAGAGCGTCTGCTTAATGACTGTAATGTAAATGTAGGGGTAATGAGAGTGAGGTGAGTAGTTACCCCTGGGGGTTATCCATGTTGATGGTGAGTAGTTACCACTGGGGGTTATCCATGTTGATGGTGAGTAGTTACCACTGGGGGTTATGCATGTTGAGGCAGAATTGTTACCACTGAGGGTTACCAACATTGAGGGAGAGTAGTTACCACTGGGGGTTATCCACGTTGAGGCTGAGTAGCTACCGTTGGGGGTTATCCACGAGGAGGGTGAGTAGTTACCATTGGGGGTTATCCACGAGGAGGGTGAGTAGTTACCACTGGGGGTTATCCACGTTGAGGCTAAGTAGCTACCGTTGGGGGTTATCCACGAGGAGGGTGAGTAGTTACCATTGGGGGTTATCCACGAGGAGGGTGAGTAGTTACCATTGGGGGTTATCCACGTTGAGGCTGAGCAGTTACCACTTGGTGTTATTTTTTAGTTTTTAATTTTTTAAATTTCACCTTTATTTAACCAGGTAGGCTAGTTGAGAACAAGTTCTCATTTGCAACTGCGACCTGGCCAAGATAAAGCATAGCAGTGTGAACAGACAACAACACAGAGTTACACATCGAGTAAACAATAAACAAGTCAATAACATGCTAGAAAAAAGAGAATCTATATACAATGTGCGCAAAAGGCATGAGGAGGTAGGCAATAAATCGAGTAATTACAATTTAGCAGATTAACACTGGAGTGATAAATCATCAGATGATCATGTGCAAGTAGAGATACTGGTGTGCAAAAGAGCAGAAAAGTAAATAAATAAAAGCAGTATGGGGGGTGAGGTAGGTAAATTGGGTGGGCTATATACCGATGGACTATGTACAGCTGCAGCAACCGGTTAGCTGCTCAGATAGCAGATGTTTAAAGTTGTTGAGGGAGATAAAAATCTCCAACTTCAGAGATTTTTGCCATTCGTTCCAGTCGCAGGCAGCAGAGAACTGGAAGGAAAGGCGTCCAAATGAGGTTTTGGCTTTAGGGATGATCAGTGAGATACACCTGCTGGAGTGCGTGCTACGGGTGGGTGTAGCCATCGTGACCAGTGAACTGAGATAAGGCGGCACTTTACCTAGCATAGGGCATACAGGTCGCAGTGGTGGGTCGTATAAGGTGCTTTAGTAACAAAACGGATGGCACTGTGATAAACTGCATCCAGTTTGCTGAGTAGAGTATTGGAAGCTATTTTGTAGATGACATCGCCGAAGTCGAGGATCGGTAGGATAGTCAGTTTTACTAGGGTAAGTTTGGCGGCGTGAGTGAAGGAGGCTTTGTTGCGAAATAGAAAGCCGACTATAGATTTGATTTTGGATTGGAGATGTTTGATATGAGTCTGGAAGGAGAGTTTGCAGTCTAGCCAGACACCTAGGTACTTATAGATGTCCACATATTCTAGGTCGGAACCGTCCAGGGTGGTGATGCTAGTCGGGCGTGCGGGTGCAGGCAGCGAACGGTTGAAAAGCATGCATTTGGTTTTACTAGCGTTTAAGAGCAGTTGGAGGCCACGGAAGGAGTGTTGTATGGCATTGAAGCTCGTTTGGAGGTTAGATAGCACAATGTCCATAGAAGGGCCAGAAGTATACAGAATGTTGTCGTCTGCATAGAGGTGGATCAGGGAATCGCCCGCAGCAAGAGCAACATCATTGATATATACAGTATCCATGTTGAGGGAGAATAGTTACCACTGGGGGTTACCAACATTGAGGCTGAGCAGTTTCCCCTGGGGGTTATCCACTTTGAGGCTGAGTAGTTACCACTGGGGGTAATCCACATTGAGGCTGAGTATTTACCACTGGGGGTTGTCCACATTGAGGCTGAGTATTTACCCCTGGGGGTTATCCATGTTTTGGGTGAGTAGTTACCACTGGGGGTTATCCATGTTTTGGGTGAGTAGTTACCCCTGGGGGTTATCCATGTTTTGGGTGAGTAGTTACCCCTGGGGGTTATCCATGTTTTGGGTGAGTAGTTACCACTGGGGGTAATCCACATTGAGGCTGAGTATTTACCCCTGGGGGTTATCCATGTTTTGGGTGAGTAGTTACCACTGGGGGTTATCCATGTTTTGGGTGAGTAGTTACCCCTGGGGGTTATCCATGTTTTGGGTGAGTAGTTACCCCTGGGGGTTATCCATGTTTTGGGTGAGTAGTTACCACTGGGGGTTATCCATGTTTTGGGTGAGTAGTTACCCCTGGGGGTTATCCATGTTTTGGGTGAGTAGTTACCCCTGGGGGTTATCCATGTTTTGGGTGAGTAGTTACCCCTGGGGGTTATCCATGTTTTGGGTGAGTAGTTACCCCTGGGGGTTATCCATGTTTTGGGTGAGTAGTTACCACTGGGGGTTATCCATGTTTTGGGTGAGTAGTTACCCCTGGGGGTTATCCATGTTTTGGGTGAGTAGTTACCCCTGGGGGTTATCCATGTTTTGGGTGAGTAGTTACCCCTGGGGGTTATCCATGTTTTGGGTGAGTAGTTACCCCTGGGGGTTATCCATGTTGAGGGTGAGTAGTTACCACTGGGGGTTATCCATGTTGAGGGTGAGTAGTTACCACTGGGGGTGATCCATGTTGAGACTGAGTAGTTACCCCTGGGGGTTATCCATGTTGAGGGTGAGTAGTTACCACTGGGGGTTATCCACGTTGAGGGTGAGTAGTTACCACTGGGGGTTATCCATGTTGAGGGTGAGTAGTTACCACTGGGGGTTATCCACATTGAGGGTGAGTAGTTACCACTGGGGGTTATCCACATTGAGGGTGAGTAGCTACCACTGGGGGTTATCCATGTTGAGGCTGAGTAGTTACCACTGGGGGTTATCCACATTTAGGGTGAGTAGTTACCACTGGGGGTTATCCATGTTGAGGCTGAGTAGTTACCCCTGGGGGTTATCCATGTTGAGGGTGAGTAGTTACCACTGGGGGTTATCCACGTTGAGGGTGAGTAGTTACCACTGGGGGTTATCCATGTTGAGGGTGAGTAGTTACCACTGGGGTTATCCACATTGAGGGTGAGTAGTTACCACTGGGGGTTATCCACATTTAGGGTGAGTAGTTACCACTGGGGGTTATCCATGTTGAGGCTGAGTAGTTACCACTGGGTGCAATCCACATTGAGGGTGATTAGTTACCACTGCGGGTTATCCAGGATTTTCAACCCAGATATTGACCTGGTATGTTACCACTGCTGAGCTTAAAGGGTCTCTCCGATTTTCTGCATAGTGAAACTTTTCAATATGAATGAAGATTGCCATGCGTATTGAGAGAGAGGAGGGAAAGTGTACTACCATTACCTGTGTGTAAGGCTGGTTTTGTGTGACTGTACATTCTTCGAAAAAAAGGTTCCAAAAGGGTTCTACGGCTGTCTCCATAGAAGAACCCTTTTTGGTTCCAGGTTTTTGGTTTTCCTTTTTGGTTTTCCTATGGGGACAACCAAAGTACCCTTTTAGATTCTAGATAGCACCTTTTTTTCTAAGAGTGTACAGTATCATTGAACAGTGACTCGGTCAAGTGACTGAGGTGGAGGAACACAGGGATTTCTACAATGACCTCTCTCTCTGAGGCCCATCTCCTCTCTATGCTATTGTGTCCTCCCTTCTCTCTCTTTCCCTACCTACAGTATTACTCCTTTCTATAGCTGATGAAAATGCAACATTTTGTGTAAATTCCCTGTGATGATATTGATGCTCTGTCTCTCTCTAGATAAAATAGATGATGATTTTGAGTTGAGCATTGTGTGTCATCGGCCAGAAGGGCTGGATAAACTAGAGGCTCAGACCAACTTCAGCAAGCAAGAGCTGCAAGTGCTCTACCGAGGCTTCAAAAACGTATGTAGTCAATCTATGTGTCACTCCATTACTTCATCACTTAGTGTCTGTCACTCTATCTATGGCTGATCTCTCTCTTTTCTCTCTATTTTCTCTGTCTTTCTCTGCCTCTCTCTCCATCGTAGGAGTGCCCTAGTGGGGTGGTGAATGAGGACACCTTCAAACAAATATACGCGCAGTTCTTTCCCCATGGAGGTAGGGAATGAGTTTGTGTCTGTGTGTACATAACCTTTAAAGGTGTTGAGTTGTGCAGTGGATTTGTGTTGTGATCACATGAAGGGTAATACATACATTACATGACCAAAAGTATGTGGACACCTGCTAGTCCAACATCTCACTCCAAAACCATGGGCATTAAAATGGAGTTGGTCACCCCTTTGCGGCTATAACAACCTCCACTCTTCTGGGAAGGCTTTCCACTAGATGTTGGAACATTAGATGTTGGAACACTCCGGGGACTTGCTTCTATTCAGCGACAAGAGCCTTAGTGAGGTTGGGCACTGATGTTGGGCGATTAGGTCTGGCTCGCAGTCGGCGTTCCAATTCATCCCAAATGTGTTAGATGGGGTTGAGGTCAGGGCTCTGTGTAGGCCAGTCAAGTTTTTCCACACCGATGTTGACAAATCATTTCTGTATGAACCTCACTTTGTCCGCGGGGGCATTGTTATTGTATTCTCTAGTGTTAAGATTTCCCTTAACTGGAACTAAGGGGCCTAGCCCAGACCATGAAAAACAGCCCCAGACCATTATTCCTCCTCCACCAAACTTTACAGTTGGCACTATGCATTGGGGCAGGTAGGGTTATCCTGCCATCCGCCAAACCCAGATTCATCTGTCGGACTGCCAGTTGGTGAAGCGGGATTCATCACTCAAGAGAATGCGTTTCCACTGCTCCGGAGTCCAATGGCGGCGAGCTTTAAAGCACTCCAGCCGACGCTTGGCATTGTGCATGGTGATCTTAGGCTTGTGTGTGGCTGCTCTGCCATGGAATTCCATTTCATGAAGCTCCCGACTAACAGTTATTGTGCTGATGTTGCTTCCCAGAGGCAGTTTGGAACTCAATAGTGAGTGTTGCAACTGAGGACAGACGATTTTTACGCACTACGCGCTTCAGCACTCGGCGGTCCCGTTCTGTGAGCTCGTGTGGTCTCCCACTTCACGGCTGAGCCGTTGTTGCTCCTAGACGTTTACACTTCACAATAACAGCATTTACAGTTGAACGGGGCAGCTCTATCAGGGCAGACATTTGACGAACTGTCTTGTTGGAAAGGTGGCATCATATGACGGTGCCACGTTGAAGGTCATTGCGCTCTTCAGTATGGGCCATTCTACTGCCAATGTTTGTCTATGGAGATTGCATGAATGTGTGCTCAATTACATACACCTGTCAGCTATGGGTGTGGCTGAAATAGCCGAATCCACTAATTTGTAGGGGTGTCCACATACTTTGTATACATAGTGTATCTCTTCCCTCCAATGCTCTGCAGATGCCAGTACCTACGCACACTACCTGTTCAACACCTTTGACTCAGCACACAGTGGATCCATCAAGTTTGAGGTTAACATTCCTCTACTGTCTCTCTACTCCTCCGCTCTATCTCTCTCTTTCTCTTTCTCACCATCATCAGATGACTAACCCTTTTTGTATTCTGGATCATTCGTCTTCTTGTTCTCGGTGATACGGCGTCTCATTCTGTCGCTCTCTCCCTCCTCCAGGACTTTATCATGGCGTTGTCCACCCTGCTGAGGGGTTCAGTGAGGGAGAAACTGACGTGGACGTTCAACCTGTACGACATCAACAGAGATGGCTACATCAACAAGGAGGTGTGTGTGTACTTAAATATTGCGTGTGGTTATTTCACCATTTAACAACGACAGGCAAATATCATTGCATATATTTTGCTTCATATGCGGCGGTTTTGTGTATTCTTTGTGCGTGTTTTACAGGAGATGACAGACATCGTCAGAGCGATATATGACATGATGGGGAAGTACACCTACCCTGCCCTGAAGACAGACACCCCCAAACAACATGTGGATGCCTTCTTCCAGAAGATGGACAAGAACAGAGATGGAGTAGTCACTCTGGACGAGTTCATTCTGTCCTGCCAGGAGGTCAACTTTCTCTACATTTATACGATCATCATTGTTCCATCCACTTATTCTTGTATTTTATTGTAGTTTGAGGGTTTTGGATGGATCAAATTCAATGATCAACTGACCAACTTCACAGCCATGCGTCAACTCAACCACTTTAGGTTTGCTTCCAACCATCTACCATCTGAATGTCAACAACAAACATCTGACCAATCAGATTAGAACAAGGTAGCTGCTAGGCAGATAATCAATTATCGTTTCAAACACTGTTGTGTAGTTTTATAGTTTAGAAGTACACAACAGAAGTACACAACAGTGACTTAGGGTTATTTTATGAAGTATAATATTATTTTCTATTTGCCCCTTCCGTAGGTCTTTACCTTTTTAACTTCTTAATTCGGTCCTCCAAAGACTTAGAATGAAGATGTCACCGCCTGGAAAATGTCATGGAAACCATTCGGGCTCAGAATGCTCAACACTCTTTCAGCTTGTCATAAAGTTGCCCAGAATTGACTCCAGTCACTGTTTGGGGGAGAAATCCACAATATTCGGTCAAATCCTATGGCTCTCCCATCAAATCAAATCAAACTGTATTTGTCACCACAACAGATGTTGACCTTACAGTGAAATGCTTACTTACAAGCCCTTAACCAACAGTGCAGTTTTAAGAAAAAATACTCCCCCAAAAATAACAGTAAAAAAAATCTAAGTATCAAATAATTTAACAGCAGCAGTAAAATAACAATAGCGAGGCTAGATACAGGGGGTAGCGGTACAGAGTCAATGTGCGGGGGCACCGGTTAGTCAAGGTAATTGAGGTAATATGTACATGAAGGTAGAGTTAAAGTGACTATGCATAGATAATAAACAGAGAGTAGCAACGCAAATTGTCTGGGTAGCCATTTTATTAGCTGTTCAGGAGTCTTATGGCTTGGGGGTAGAAGCTGTTTAGAAGCCGTTTAGAAGCCTCTTGGACCTAGACTTGGCGCTCTGGTACCGCTTGTCGTGCGGTAGCAGAGAAAACAGTCTATGACTAGAGTGGCTGCGGTCTGACAATTTTTAGGGCCTTCCTCTGACACCGCCTGGTATAGAGGTCCTGGATGGCAGGAAGCTTGGCCCCAGTGATGTAGTGGGCCGTACGCACTACCCTCTGTAGTGCCTTGCGGTCGGAGGCCAAGCAGTTGCCATACCAGGCAGTGATGCAACCAGTCAGGATGCTCTCGATGGTGCAGTTGTGGAACCTTTTGAGGATCTGAGGACCCATGCTAAATCTTTTCAGTCTCCTGCAGGGGAATAGGTTTTGTCGTGCCCTCTTCACGACTGTCTTGGTGTGCTTGGACCATGATAGTTTGTTAGTGATGTGGACACCAAGGAACTTGAAGCTCTCAACCTGCTCCACTACAGGTTGGGGGCATGCTCGGTCCTCCTTTTCCTGTAGTTAACAATCATCTCCTTTGTCTTGATCATGTTGAGGGAGAGGTTGTTGTCCTGGCACCACACGGCCAGGTCTCTGACCTCCTCCCTATAGGCTGTCTTGTCGTTGTTGGTGATCAGGCCTACCACTGTTGTGTCATCAACAAACTTAATGATGGTGTTGGAGTCGTGCCTGGCCGTGCAGTCATGAGGAAACAGGGATTACAGGAGGGGACTGAGCACGCACCCCTGAGGGGCCCCTGTGTTGAGGATCATCGTGGCGGATGTGTTGTTACCTACCCTTACCACCTGGGGGCAGCCTGTCAGGAAGTCCAGGATCCAGTTGCAGAAGGAAGTGTTTACTCCCAGGGTCCTTAGCTTAGCATAGGCATCACTGTGATAGCAGCTGGTTTTGGTTGACTAAAATCCCTTCCTCCCTCTTGCCCCGCCAACCCTGCCCCAACCAGAAAAAACAAGCATGTGAGGAGTCTTGCTTTCTGTACTCTCTGCTGTTCACATTGCTGTCCCTTGGTATCTTCTCCTCTGTTTTTGTTGCCCCCTCGTGGTGGTTATGAGAACTGCAAGTTCAGAGGTATAATTTTTTCCACCTGATATTAAATCAGCTCTCCTTTTTTCCATACTTTATTTTCTTAGGACGAAAACATCATGAGGTCCCTGCAGCTCTTCAAAAATGTAATTTAGACCACACAGAGAAAAGGAGAGAAAAGACACAGAGAAAGAAAGACCGGGAGGGATTGGAAGAGATGCTTGAACTGTGAGAAGGAAAAGGAGCCCGCCATTTAATGGAAAAAAGAGGCACAAATAAACTTTGTTGTCACCATGGTTACGAGAGGTACTCAACACCGGCTGCACAACAGCAGCTATACACACCAGTCGTGTGGCACAGTGTCTCGCCATCATGTTACCATGGCAGTGACCATCAACGGGCTGGGTTATGACCCTTGCCATTGACCTCTGACCCCTGTACCTGTTTTTGAACCTCCTGTGACCCTGTAACCTTTCACCCTAGTCCTCTCTGTCTTGTTCTGTTGATGTTGTTATGGTTACTGATCTCTCTGAGAGTGTATATCACACCTGTTAGTGTACCTACTGACATAAACACACACACAGATTAAGGCATACACACATACCTTGGATTGAATCCTCAATCGACTACAAATAACAAATACACAATCAATACATTTTCATCTGTAGAATTCATCTGATCGGTATTTAACCTTTAAGAAAAATACATTTGAACCAAGTCATTCTTAACCCTGCTAAATGCAGAACTCCTACCGAATGTGTGTTAGTGTTATTCAATGTTTTTGGTGTTGTGGTGACATATTTGGCTTCTATCTTTCTGTCTGCAATGAGCTCTTTTCATCTGTGTCGTGGTTGGTCTCTTTTTCTGTCAATCTAAGTCATGGCCAGACGACATCCCGCCCACAGAGCCTGGATTGGATGTTATGTGGCCTATGATAGACATATACAGTGGTAGGAAGTTATTGCAAGTCCCATTTTGAAGTGTATTCTTATGTGGGATATTACGACTGTGGGATATTACGACAGTAACAACTCTCAAGACAATACCCAACCACTCACTGTGACCAGACAGAGAGAGAGAGAGAGAGAGAGAGACCTTGTCACTGAGAATACAGGAATAAAGCCATGAGAGATGACAATAGCCTAATCAATGTGAACTTACTGACAAAAAAATGCAAAATCCCTTTTCTCATAGTTATCTCACAGAAAACATCAGTGTATTGAGATGTGGTACAAAATGATATTTGAGTAAAACAAAGCTTTCCATCCATGTCTGTACACCACAGGCAACAAATGAAGAGTTCTCAAGTGAAGAGTGTATATCGGTATTTACATATCTACAGCCCAAGTACAAATGACGATACATTTACACCCACATCCTCATAGGAAATGAATCACAAATGGAACATTTGAGGATGTTTTAGTTTCATACTTTACCAACATTACATGCATCACTCTTCCACCTCTCCACTTCCTCCCTCTCTTCTATACCCCTCTACCTCTCACACATGGCTCCTCCTGTCCTTCCCTCAGTTCCCTGTCACTTGAGTCTACAATCTCTCTTTAGTCATAGAGTCATAGAGCTTGTTCCACGTTGCTGCCAACAGTGCTGACTGATCTACAAATCACCTTGCATCATAAATAACTACTCATTCTTATCTGTAGATCAGTCAGTAACCATTTACCCACAATGCACCATGGATTTGACGCTCTCGAACACGGCCACAGTGTGGGATGTAACACAAGGCCAGATAGGGGTCAAAACACCTGTAAGGGTGCTTGGCTAGTGATAGACCTAGATAGGGCTCAATCTAAGGATGAGGGGTTGGGTGTAGTATTAGGGCTATCAGGCACCTTGTCTCCACACAGTCTCAAAGGGGCATCACACACTGTCCATAATCTCCACTTTGCCACTACCAACTGAGCTAGGGTCAAATCATCCAATTCCTCATCTTAACAGTTGGGAAGGATGGCCAAATATGTGACCCTGGATCAGTGGTTGCGTGAGACTTACTCCCTCTCCTCGACCCAGGGCTGCAGGTTCCTCCTACTCCCTCTCCTCGGCCCAGGGCTGGAGGTTCTGCAGGGCATACAAGGAGGAGTTATGTGAGCACAGCGGGTCGAAACCTGCTGATTCGTTGAGGGACTTGTGGAGGGCGTCGGCCTGCAGCTGTAGGATCAGCCGATTGGCCTGTTGACGCTCAGCCTCCCGCTCCTCTGCTGTCTGTCTCCTAAAACAGAGAAAGAGAGAGATTAGGTCTACTTGCTTACAATCTAATTATGAACATAGAATACTTCTAATATGTTGAAATTCAACAATGGTCAAACTTATGTAGCCTAGTGGACGTTTATATACCATCTCAACTTTCCTTAGGCATCTAGGCCTACAGCTTCATTTTTATGAAGGCACTGTATAATTGCAGATGACTTGATAAACTATAGGTCTAGACCAAACAGACTTGGTGTGAGGACTGACGCTGGAGACAAGAAGCAAGTACAGGGAGTGAACAAAACAAGAACATCGCCTGGACGGGGCAATGAAACGACATGACGACAATAATGCTGACACGGGGAACCAACTGAGGAACAGACAGATATAGAGGAGGAATCAACAAACATGAAGGAGTCCAGGTGAGTCCAATTAGAGCAGATGCGCGTAATGATGGTGACAGGTGTGCGTAATGAAGGGCAGCCTGGCTCCCTCAAGCTCAGAGAGGGGAAGGGGGAGAAGGCGTGACAGTACCCCCCCCCCCCCTCTAGGGGCCCCACCCGGCATCCCACCTGGGCAAGCCTGACAGGCCGGGCCGAGGCATTGTCGCTGTACTAGCGGGCAGAGGCGTAGAAGCCCGGCGAGCCGGCTTAGGAGTGGGAGCCCGACGAGCCGGCTGAGGCGTGGGAGCCTAACGATCCAGCTGAGACGTGGGAGCCTGACGAGCCGGATGAGGCGTGGGAGCCTGATGGGCCGGCTGAGGCATGACGTGGGATGGAAGCCTGCTGAGCCAAACGAGGCAAGGAAACCTCTCGAGACAACTAAGGCGTGGAAGCCCGACGAGCCAGCTGAGGCACCCCTGGTTCCATCAGCGGTGGCACCTGGATCTGACGTAACCACCAAAAACAAAAAACAAGAACTCCCTCAAATATTGGTGTCAGCATTCTGTAAGGACTGACACTGGAGACGAGAAGCAAATACAGGGAGTGAACATTTAATGTAAAACAGACATCAAACAAAACAAGAATAGCGCCTGGACGGGGGAATAAAACCACATGATGACAATAATGCTGACACGGGGAACCAACTGAGGAACAGACAGATATAGAGGGGCAATCAACAAAGTGAAGGAGTCCAGGTGAGTCCAATGAGCGCAGATGCGAGTAATGATGGTGACAGGTGTGCGTAATGAAGGGCAGCCTGGCTCCCTCAAGCTCAGAGAGGGGAAGGGGGAGAAGGTGTGACACTTGGGCTGATTTTACCATCCTGTTTTCTCCTGACTTATTCTGGTAGGCCTACAGGATAGTCCAATCATTTTTTGGCAGAAGAATTAGGGATCTACCAGCGAGCTGTTCAGTTCGATTGAACGTTCGCTATGTTGCATAATGGTTTGAAATGAACGACATGTTTCACCAAAACTTTCGTCAGCAGACTTTGAGGTACATTTGCTCCATTTGGTGGGTGTGGCAGGGTGTGACTTGAAGCATTGAGTGACATATTTAAAGAGCAGTGGCCATGCTGACAGCTTGCCTGGCTACCCAGGCTCCTTAATACGGCCAGATTCTACGCCATTCCCACGGACGTTTGTTTTCTTACCTGCAATGAGTCTGGATAAAAATGTTACTCCTGAACTTATTTAGGCTTGCCATAAAAAATGGGTTGAATACTTATTGACTCAAGACCTATAGTTTAAAATCATCAGCAATTATACAGTGCCTACAGAAAGTATTCACACCCCTTGACTTTTTCCACATTTCGTTGTGTTACAGCCTGAAATTAAAATGGATTAAATTGAGATTTTTTTTTGTCACTGGCCTACACACAACACCCCATCATTTCAAAGTGAAATTATGTTTTTTACATTTTTACAAATGTATTAAAAATGAAAAGCTGAAAGGTCTTGAGTCAAGAAGTATTCAACCCCTTTGCCATGGCAAGCCTAAATAAATTCAGGAGCAAACATTTGCTTAACAAGTCACATAATAAGTTGCATGGAACAGTGTTTAACATGATTTTTCAATGACCATATCATCTCTGTACCCCACACATACAGTACAAGTAGCTGTAAGGTCCCTCAGTCAAGCAGTATGTCACGCTCGTTGGAATAAATGGACCAAGGCGCAGCATGCGTAGAGTTCCACATGTTTAAATAAATGAAACTCACCAAAACAAATACAGAAACAAACGAAATGTGAAGTAATGGAGTGCTCACATGCACTACACAAAAACAAGATCCCACAAACAACAGGTGGGAAAAGGCTGCCTAAATTATGATCCCCAATCAGAGAAAACCATAGACAGCTGCCTCTGATTGGGAACCAAACCAGGCCAACATAGAAACGAAAAACTAGAATGCCCACCCTAATCCCACCCTGACCTAACCAAAAGAGAGAAATAAAAGGTTCTCTAAGGTCAGGGCATGACAGTACCCCCCCCCCCCCCCCCCAAAAGGTGCGGACTCCGGCCGCAAAACCTGACTCTATGGGGGAGGGTCCGGGATTGGCATCTAGCCTCGGTGGCGGCTCCGGTGCGGGACGTAGACCCTGCTCCGCATGCGGATCCGCCAGCTTCGGTGGCGCCTCTGGTGCGGGGATCGTCACCGGAAGCGCCGGACCGTGGATCGTCGTCGGAGGCTCCGGACCGTGGATTGTTGCCGGGGATTCTGGACCGTAGATCGTCGCCGGGGACTCCGGACCGTAGATCGTCGCCAGAGACTCCAGATTGGGAACCCTCGCTGAAGGCTACGGACTGGGAACCCCCGCTGGAGGCTCCGGACTGTGGATCGTCTCTGGAGGCTCCGAGCCATGGATCATCACTTGAGGCTTCGGGCCATGGATCATCACTGGAGGCTCCGGGCCATGGATCATCACTGGAGGCTTCGGGCCATGGATCATCACTGGAGGCTCCGGGCCATGGATCATCACTGGAGGCTCCGGGCCATGGATCATCACTGGAGGCTCCGGGCCATGGATCATCACTGGAGGCCTCGGGCCATGGATCATCACTGGAGGCTCCGTGCCATGGATCATCACTGGAGGCTCCGGGCCATGGATCATAACTGGAGGCTCCGGGCCATGGATCCACTGGAGGCTTTGGGCCATGGATCATCACTGGAGGCTTTGGGCCATGGATCATCACTGGAGGCTTCGGGCCATGGATCATGACTGGAGGCTTCGGGCCATGGATCATCAATGGAGGCTCCGGGCCATGGATAATCAATGGAGGCTCCGGGCCATGGATCGTCACTGGAGGCTTCGGGCCATGGATCGTCACTGGAGGCTTCGGGCCGCAGACAATCGCTGGAGGCTCTGGACTGCAGACCGTCGCTGGAGGCCTGGTGCGTGGAGCTGGCACAGAACGTACCGGGCTGGGGAGACGCACTGGAGGCTGGGTGCGTGGAGCCGGCACAGGACGTACCGGGCTGGGGAGACGCACAGGAGGCCTGGAGCGTGGAGCCGGCACAGGATGTACTGGACCGTGGAGGCGCACTGGAGTTCTGGAGCGTAGAGCTGGCACAACGCGTCCTGGACAAATGACCACCTCCGCATGGCAAGTGTGGGGAGCTGGCACAGGATGCACTGGGCTGTGAAGGCGCACTTGGGACACAGTGCGTAGAGCCGGCGCAGGATATACTGGACCCTGGAGGCTTACTGGAGACCAGGAGCGCTGAGCCGGCACAACCCGTCCTGGACAGATACCCACTTTAGCACGACAAGTGCGGGGAGCTGGCACAGAACGCACCGGGCTGTGGAGGCGCACTGGAGACACGGTGCGTAGAACCGCAAAACATGGCACCTGAACGGTGACCAACTCCACACGGTGAGTACAGGGAGTTGGTTCTGCTTCCCACCTTGGCTCCGCCAACCAACCTGTGTTCCCCCCCAAAACATTTTTTGAGGCTGCCTCTCGGGCTTCCGTCGTGGCTGCGAACCCCGGTGTCGTCGTTGTTGCTCCTTCGCTGCTTCCGCATGCTTCCCCGGCAGGCTTTCGTGTCTTGCCAAGACTTCCTCCCAAGTCCCGGATATTCTCTCCTCGACCTCCTCCAAAGACCAGGATGCCATCTCCTCCCGGGCACGCTGCTTGGTCCAGTTGTGCTGGGACCTTCTGTCACGCTCGTTGGAATAAATGGACCAAGGCGCGTACAGTTCCACATGTTTCAATAAATGAAACTCACCAAAACAAATACAGAAACAAACGAAAAGTGAAGTAATGGAGTGCTCACAGGCACTACACAAAAACAAGATCACACAAACAACAGGTGGGAAATGGCTGCCTAAATATGATCCCCAATCAGAAACAACGATAGACAGCTGCTTCTGATTGGGAACCATACCAGGCCAACATAGAAACGAAATACTAGAATGCCCAGCCTAATCACACCCTGACCTAACCAAAAGAGAGAAATAAAAGGTTCTCTAAGGTCAGGGCATGACACAGTAAGACTCACCGCTGTAATCGCTGCCAAAGGTGATTCTAACATGGGGGTTGAATACTTATCTAATCAAGATATTTTAGTCTTTTATTTTTCATAATTTTTTGGCAAATGTTGAAATGTTTCTTCCACTTTCACATGACAGAGTATTTTGTGTAGATCATTGATAAAAAATACAATTAAATCCATTTCAACCCCACTTTGTGAATACTTTCTGAAGGCACTGCAAAAATCCCCCAAAATCCCATGTAGCACCTTTCACACTACCAGAAAATAATTCGTCTCAATAGTCTCAATTCAGGCCTATATTTTAAAACTATCCTTGTCCCCAGACTAATTGGGCATGAGCAGAAGTGTCTGTCTGGTGACTGGTGAACGAGATTAAGACTTAAAGTAACAGTGTTTTCAGAGTAAAAGTAAACATACATTTATCGAAGATGACTAAAGTAAAAGTGAAAGTCACCCTGTAAATTCCTACTTGAGTAAATGTCTAAAAAGTATTTGGTATTGAATATACTTAAGTATGAAAAGTAAAAGTATAAATAATTTCAAATTCCTTATATTAAGCAAACCTGACGGCACCAATTTTTCATTTTTTTCATTACGGATAGCCAGGGGCGCGCTCCAACCATCAGACATGTTTTTCAAACGAAGCACGTGTTTAGTGAGTCCGCCAGATCAGAGGCAGTAGTGATGACCAGGGACGTTCTCTTGATAAGTGTGAATTAGACAATTGTCCTCTCCTGCTAAGCATTCAAAATGTAACGAGTACTTTTGAGTGAAGAGGGAAAATGTATGGAGTAAAAAGTACATCATTTTCTTTAGCAATGCAGTGAAGTAAAAGTATGAGGTTGTCAAAAATATAAATTTAAAGTAATGTACAGATACCCCCAAAAATTACTTAAATAGTACTTTGAAGTATTTTTAACTACACTACCGTTCAAAAGTTTGGGGTCACTTAGAAATGTCCTTGTTTTTGAAAGAAAAGCACATTTTTGTTCCATTAAAATAACAAAATTGATCAGAAATACAGCGTAGACATTGTTCATGTTGTAAACGACTATTGTAGCTGGAAACGGCAGATTTTTAATGGATTATCTGCATAGGCCCATTATGAGCAACCATCACTCCTGTGTTCCAATGGCACGTTGTGTTAGCTAATCCAAGTTTATCACTTTAAAAGGCTAATTGATCATTAGAAAACGCTTTTGCAATTATGTTAGCACAGCTGAAAACTGTTGCCCTGATTAAAGAAGCAATAAAACTGCTAACATAATTGCAAAAGGGTTTTCTAATGATCAATTAGCCTTTTAAAATGATAAACTTGGATTAGCTAACACAATGTGCCATTGGAACACAGGAGTGATTGTTGGTGATAATGGTCCTCTGTACGCCTATGTGGATATTCCATAAAAAACCTGCCGTTTCCAGCTACAATAGTCATTTACAACATTAACAATGTCCACACTGTATTTACGATCAATTTGATGTTATTTTAATGGACCATTTTTTTAGATTTTCTTTCAAAAACAAGGACATTTCTGATTGACCCCAAACTTTTGAACGGTAGTGTAGGTACTTTACATCACTGGTTAAAGGTGCTACAGATAGAATTTTCTTTTACATTTTTGCATTATATACTGAACAAGAATATAAAAACAATAATTTCAAAGATTTTACTGTTACAGTTCATATAAGGAAATCAGTCAACTGAAATAACTTCATTAGGCCCTAATTTATGAATTTCACATGACTGGGAATACAGATATGCATCTGTTGGTCACATACACCTTAAAAAAAGTAGGGGAGTGAATCAGAAAACCAGTCAGTATCTGGAATGACCACCATTTGCCTCATGCAGCGTGACACATCTCCTTCGCATAGAGTTGATCAGGCTGTTGATTGTGGCCTGTGTAATCTTGTCCCACTCCTCTTCAATGGCTGTGCAAAGTTGCTGGAAATTGGTGGGACCTGGAACACGCTGTCGTACACGTGGATCCAGAGCATCCCAAACCTGCTGAATGGGTGACACGTCTGGTGAGGATGCAGGCCATGGAAGAACTGTAACATTTCCAGCTTCCAGCTTGTATACAGATCCTTGCGACATGGGGCCGTGCATTATCATGCTGAAACGTCAGGTGATGGCGGCAGATGAATGGCACGACAATAGGGCTCAGGATCTCGGCACGGTATCTCTGCATTAAAATTACCTTTAATAAAATGCAATTGTGTTTGTTTTCCGTTGCTTATGCCTGCCCAAACCATAACCCCACCACCACCATGGGGCACTCTGATGTCAATGTTGTGAATAACAAACCGCTCACCCACACGACGCCATACACGCTGTCTTCCATCTGCCTGGTACAGTTGAAACCAGGATTCATCCATGAAGAGCACACTTCTCCAGCGTGCAAGTGGCCATCAAAGGTGAGTATTTGCCCACTTAAGTTGGTTATGATGCCAAACTACAGTCAGGTCAAGACCCTGGTGAGAACAACGAGCACGCAGATGAGCTTCGCTGAGACGATTTCTGACAGTTTGTGCAGAAATTCTTTGCTTGTGCAAATCCACAGTTTCATCAGCTGTCCGAGTGGCAGGTCTTTGATGATCCATCAGGTGAAGAAGCCGGATGTAGAGGTCCTGGGCTGGTGTACTGCCAAATTCTCTAAAATGACTTTGGAGGTGGCTTATGGTAGAGAAATGTATATTAAATTACCTGGCAACAGCTCTGGTGGACATTCCTGCAATCAGCATGTCAATTGCATGCTCCCTCAAAACTTTTGTGATAATACTGCACATTTTAGAGTGGCCTTTTATTGTCCCCAGCACAAGGTGCACCTGTGTAATGATCATGCTGTTTAATCAGCTTCTTGATATGCCACACCTGTCAATTGGATGGATTATATTGGCAAAAGAGAAATGCTCACTAACAGGGATGTAAGCAAATTTGCACACAACTTTTGAAAGAAATAACCTTTTTGTGCATGAGGAAGATTTCTGAGATCTTTTATTTCAGTTCGTGAAATATGGGACCATCACTTTACATGTTGTGTTTATATTTTTGTTTAGTATAATTTCAGAAAATGTTCATGATAGATCTTCATGATAGATCTGTTGCTAATAATGAAATGATAGTGACTATGAAACACTTTGATTTCACTATTACTGCAGATTTAATATGGACATTTCCTGAAATTACAATGCAAAAATCCAACAACAACAAAAATCCTATGTGTAGCACTTTTTAAAAGCAGCAGCTTTTCTGTGTTGAAATGATGTCGGCGTACCCCAACAACATAACGGTGTGGGCATTTACCAAACATCGTTAAAAATATTCATGCGAGTAGACTTCTAATTGGCCAGCTCATTCTCCTCACGAGGAAGACATAATCCATTGAGATTTTCAATGGACATTTACTTTAAGGTATGACTAAACATGTCAACTGTAAAATTGATAAACTGACCTCCACTTGGTCCTGCGGTTCTGGAACCAGGTCTTGACCTGCGCGTCTGTCATCTTCAGGCTCTTGGCGAGGGTGGCCCGCTCCGCGCTCGCGAGGTACTTCTGCCGGTGGAAGCGCTTCTCCAACTCACAAATCTGCACACGGGAGAAGGATGTCCGAGGCTTTTTCCGTTTGGGCGGTGTGCGGTTCTGGTATGGATGACCTATCCGCCGGGTCACCGTGAATGGCACGAGAGCTGAAGGAGGGAGCAGAACAACAGACTGGAGGATGAGTTTACACGGAGGATGAGTGATGGGTGTTTTGTCCTCTGTGGTAGGAAAGACTCCAACTGTGTTGTTGTACAGTTCATCAATTCTGGGGTATAGGCTAATCCTCAGTAGAAAACAAAGGTTATATTCATTATTAGCCTAGTTAGAAGAGAATTGTATTGGTTGATTTGGCGCCTGCATAAAACCGGGCGTTTCTGTTTGGGCCTACGTCGACACATCCATCTGCAATTTGCGAATATTCATTTTTAACCTGATTTTAATCGTTTATTCTCTGGGGATAAAGCCATAATTTCTGTCTGGATATTACAATTAGGCTTCCTCTTGCGGGAGCAAACAATGACATTAAATAGTAAATACAGGGAGTCGATCATGTTGGGTTCGGCTCTGTGTGCTGAATTAGGCTATTACAGATTGAATAGGCCTACATTTGAGATCAATAGCATTATTGCCTAACATTTACACTATGGCTTACCACTCTTGGCGAGGATGTTTTCATATGTCTTTATCAGATTGTATAAACTGTTGGGTGTTAAACAAAATCCTTATATTTCAAATCTATATATTTAGGCCAATAACAAGAACGTGCATGAGATACATCTAAAAATAATAATTTATCACATGTCCTTGGCGCTAGAAGATCCTAAACTGGAAGTGAATACAAATGGAGGCATAAAGCAATACAATTTAAGGCTATTCTGGGTGATTTTACAATGCAATTTGATTATTGTAGCAATGATGCTTTTTTACCACATTTTATTTGTATAGGCTTATTCAATATTTACACGTGGTTTTCGTTGCTATAAGTATTAATTGACTTTATCAAGCACACGCCTTGTAACATTAAAATATGCTAAATATGTAGAGAAATAAGGAAATAAGATACAATTTCAGTAAAATTGCATAAGTGGGTGAAGCCTACATTTTCTTCCGTTTTAATGCGTAAAAGGTTGAAGATTGAATTAATGGTTATCAAAATGCTTTGTTATTTTATTGATCACATAATCTGTATTATTGTTGTTTTTATTGCCGTATCGTTATCGTTATTATTTGGCTTTTCACTTTTTTAAAGCTTTTTACACGTAAGATAAGATGTTTTGAAAATTGCCATTACGGGAAACCGGGAACATTTTCTTAATGTTCAGATGGATAGTCTAAATCACTGTGCCTGAAATGGTGTATATATATATATATATATAAACAGAATAAACATTATTTGATGGGCTATAGGCTAAGGGTTCTATCGGAAAGTTACCTGATAACCTGTCCTTGGCGAACCTATAACCGACCCACGGGAAACACAGGCCTCCATATCCGGGCACAGCGCTCCCCACATGCAGTGGTCCCTCGACCGTCAACGGTCTGTGAGCGGGCACCCGGATCACTCCTCTGCTGCCCAGGCTGCGGTTCACTCCGTACAAACCAGAATCCTCTAACTGTGGTACCATACCCGAGAGGGAGATAGACAGCGCGGTGCAGGGCGCTGCGCTCTCTCCGGTTGGGCTCCCTAAAAGGCAACCGTCTCCGCTGCTGGTTCGGCCGCTCTCTGAGTCAGCACCGCTACTAAGTATCTGGTCGATGCCGAAGCTGATGGGTTCGTGCTGGACCTCTTTGGTAGGAGGGCTTGTGGCGCTCTGTGCGCGCTCCATCCCCACCGTTTACTCAGACCGTGGGATGGCTGGACAGGATGGAAAATAAATAACGAGGTTAAACAGCCGGTTTGTGCCAAAAAGCAACTGCGGTTGGCTCCATTGTCATCCTCCGTTCCGAATCCGACCATCTGAATCTTCGGAAAGCACTCCTTCAGATCATCCTCGTGCACGCCAGTGAAAGTTTGATGTGCGTTTGGATAAGTCTGTGACGCTCTCTTCCCTGCGTCAAAACATGTTGGTCTTGCTGCCCCCCCCCCATTCTTGTGTTTTTATTGGTTGGTGCTGTCAACCCCTTGGGGGGAGGATAATTTAACACCATAACCTAGACTTCTTTCCGACAGAGTTCATATAATTTAGTGCAATATCAGAGCATACATTTCTAAACCTTTCATTTGACCTGTTTGGACAATTCACTTGACCTAGTGCTTTATTTATTTAACCAGGCAAGTCAGTTAAGAACACATTCTTATTTACAGTTACGGCCTAGGAACAGTGGGTTAACTGCCTTGTTCAGGGGCAGAACGATAGATTTTTACCTTGCCAGCTTGGGGATTCGAGCTAGCAACCTTTCGGTAACTGGTACAACACTCTAACCGCTAGGCTACCTGCCGCCCCTCAGGCTTTGAAAAAGTGCCCGGAGTCCCTGTATTCTAACCTCCTTTTTGTAGCCTTGTCATTGTCCGATCTCCATGAAAATACAGTAGGCTGTAATGAAATATATTAATTGACCTGAAATAACAGATACAAGTTGCAACGATTACATATTTCTTACTTCCCATTGCCTTTTCCTATTTCGATACAGTTTAGTCGTTGATAATCTCTAGCTCTTGTCTCTGTCTCTTCTCTGTGACATGTCCATCCCGCAATACACATGTTGGTGGCTGCGCGTCTCTCACCGGACCTGTGGAGTAGTGAAGATGAACGCAGGCAGTTCAGTCGGCTTATTGATTTTCTACGAGGAACATGAGAGGACCTGTATTAACACAATAGTCTATTCGTCATGGATTAAAGTGGGCATTGGTTAGGGCCATTGATTTGAGGTATAGAGGAAGCGAGGCATCACTTCTCCGTTTTGATTGCGGCGTCTGTCAACAGCTACTGTCAGATTCCTCCTCTGTGTAAGATATACATTTGAAGTAAACCAATAGGTTGTTTCCGAACTGTGTCTGCTGCTGGTAATCATGATGCTTTAAGTCCTTACAAGGCCTAAACTAAATGACAATAGTGCAGGGTATAACCCGACGGTGGCACATTAATTGATAATAAAAGGGAATTGTCTGAAGAGGCCACGGGCTATACAGAGGAAGTGGAGGGTCTGCATGGTCGCTGGAACCTCCTGCCCATCAGAATCAATGAAAAGACGGACACAATTAACTGTTTATGTACCCCTGGCTAGAGCTTTGCTGAGGTGTGTTCCTGTCCTCGTCTCTATAGACCTGATATAGGCCCATAGTCTATCATATTTACATGTACATTTTATTTATCGACCAAAGCAAATATTCTTAACACAGGTAAAACATTTTTTAACAATTAGGCTATAATTGAAACCTATATTTTGGATTGCAAGTTTCTTATAGGTTTTAGGCATAGATAACTGAATACGACTATTTTAATGATTCATTTGATGAGGCGAAATAAGCTAGGTACCTCCCACAATCAAAATTATTACCTCGATCGAATTTGTTGCATAAGTGAATGTCCATAACGGAGGTTCTATTGTTTTTTTTGTGCCATCTATTTAACTTTTCTTTATTTTTATGTGCGTGAAGGTTTTCATATTCATCCTGGGGAAATTCCTTTGTGAATAATAACGATCTCGTATTAATACGTAGTTTACAAAACATGTGTTTTCCATAAACGAACAAACGGGGTAGGCATATCAAGAGACCTAACCAAAACTTGACGTGGTTGTTCAGAAATATGGACTGTCAGAATTGGCTATAGTTTCCCCACCATCGTGAGCACACCGGTGGCCTATTTTCATGAGGGAGAAATGGACTGTTATAGCTGTCATTTCCCGTACACATTTTCATATTTACTGCGCAGTTATCAGGCTACTTTATATTAAAATCATAATTACTATTTATTGTGTACCTATATGTGGTTGATCGTTTTATTCGATTAAATTATATGTTTGATGTATATATATTTTTTCGATTGCATGCATTTTGATTTAGCCTAATATGACCATCTGCAGTCCTACACGCATAGCAAAAACGGGTCTAGTCAACGTTGTTTTCACGTCATGTTAATCAAAAAAATGCAATGTGATGACGTTCAATCAACGTGGAAAACTGCTTAGATTTGAAAAATTTAATCAACATAAGGAATTTCGTCTTTTTTTCACCCAACTTTGCATCTAAATCCAATGACATGGTGACATTTGTGGTTGATTTCACGTTGAATTCACGTTAGTTGACAACTCAACCAAATGTAAATACAAAATTGAAGTTGAACTGACATCTGTTCCCGGTGGGTATATTATGCACTGGGGATTTGGGAACGCAGCAGAAACGGTGTCATAGCTGGCTCTCTCTCCACTGGAAATGGAATGAGCGGACGGGGACAGGGGAACGTTGGTTCAGGGGTCGTGGGTGTAAATGAGCCGGTGTAATCCTCAGATTATCCGAGTTTATGTCACACCATGAAGCCACTAAATGCGGGGAATGCTAGGCCTACTACATGGATGATGCAACCACGATAATAACTATAGTTCTATACGATAATAGAACAAATAGCTTTACAATTATTTAAGAAATACTAGAAATAGAAGAACAAATAAATAGGCTACCGGATACAAAACACATTAACCTCATTGAGCAGTCTGCGCTGTGCTCTTGCAGTCATCTTTATAGGACGGCCACTCCTAGGCAGAGTAGCAACAGCGCTGAACTTTCTCAATTTATAGACAATTTGTCTTACCGTGGATTGATGAACATCAAGGCTTTTAGAGATACTTTTGTAACCCTTTCCAGCTTCATACAAGTCAACAATTCTTAATCTTAGGTCTTCTGAGGTCTATTTTGTTCGAGGCATGGTTCACATCAGGCAATGCTTCTTGTGAATAACAAACTCACATTTTGTGAGTGTTTTTTATAGGGCAGGGCAGCTCTAACCGACATCTCCAACCTCGTCTCCGTGGTTGGACTCCAGGTTAGCTGACTCCTGACTCCAATTCGTTTTTGGAAAAGTCATTAGCCTAGGGGTTCACATACTTTTTCCAACTTATACTGTGAATGTTTAAATTATGTATTCAATATAGACAAGAAAAATACAATAATTAATGTGTTATTAGTTTAAGCACACTGTGTTTGTCTGTTGTTGTGACTAAGACGAGGATCAGATCAAATTTTATGACTAATTTATGCAGAAATCCAGGTAATTCCAAAGGGTTCACATACTTTTTCTTGCCACTGTATATAGATACAGAGAACATCAACACATTAACATCAACACAGAGGATATAGACATTGGACTTGGGGCTCTACTGGGAGTTTACCTCATATTTGGATTTTTCTATTCTGCTTTGCCACTAAAATCATACACTCTAAAAATTAGGGGTTCAACAAGGGTTCTTCTAAGATCCTCAAAGTTCATTGAAGAACCATACGGTTCTTGGCACTGAAAAGTTACCCCAAAAGGTTCTTCCAAGAACCCAATAGGAGGTGGGGGTTGGTGGGGGTTCTTGCAGGAACCTAAGTGTCCAACCGAAACATTTGGATTTGAATTTGAAACGACAGCAGGTGCAGACGCTTAACTGAAAAATGTAAAGATCTCCTTGATTTAAGGTAAGGGTTGTCCCTTATATGATCTACATTGATATTGTTTTGTGATGATACCATCTATCTTTTCATATTTGTGCAAATCTTTCTAAAACAGAAAATGGACACAATTCAATGGATATCAATCAACAAAGAAGTAAGAATATGTAGGCTATAAGAACATGTTGAAGGCCAGCTGTATTGGGAGCAGATGACTGAACTGCTCACTTTTGTGTCTGTCTGCAGGTATACAGACAAGGAGGCATACAAAGATATGTCAATTGGTATTGGTATGTTATTCAGATCACATTTACCATCCTCCTCCCTTACCTCTTCAATGAATATCCCATAGGCCTCTACATTATGGACAAGGTATGTGTATGAAAACCATTATCAAAACAGTTTAAAAAAGAATCACATTCACCACAAAAACCAAGGTATGAATCCTGTCGAGTGGATGTTTTGTTAATCATCTGTATAATAAAACATTTTTGGATTCACAGACTTCCCCCTCCCTTCACCTCTGATGAATATAACAGGAAACCTGTTAGATCACCATGCACTGCAAAATCATTCTGGCTGTGGATACGGAGAACATCAACACATTAACATCATCAAGCCAGAAGATATACAGTACCCATTGGACTTGGGGCTCTGCTGGGAGTTTACCTCATATTTAGATTTTTTAATTCTGCTTTGCCACTAAAATCATAATAAACACTGACAACTAAAATATTGTGTTATTTTTATGCATATTATTATTATTAATATTGGGGGGGGGGGGGGGGGGGTTAAAAATGAACCCCAAAATGTTCTTTGAGGATCCATCAAAAGATGGTCTTTGAAGATCTTATAGGGGTTCCCCCACAGTTTCAATTTGAAGAACCCCTAAAGGATTCTCCAGGAACATTTTATTTTGGAGTGCAAGAGCACAAACAGTCCTGGGACCAGTCTATAGGCTACATCCCCTTAAAGGCTATATCCGCTTACATAAAAAAAATAATGTTTTAACTTGTATTTATTTATTTTTATTTCACCTTTATTTAACCAGGTAGGCCAGTTGAGAACAAGTTCTCACTTACAACTGCGACCTGGCCAAGATAAAGCAAAGTGGTGCGACACAAACAACACAGAGTTACACATGGAATAAACAAACGTACAGTCAATAACACAATAGAAAAATCTATATACAGTGTGTGCAAATGTAATACGATTAGGGAGGTAAGGCAATAAATAGGCCATAGTGGCGAAATAATTACAATTTAGCATTAACACTGGAGTGATAGATGTGCAGAAGATGAATGTGCAAGTAGAGATACTGGGGTGCAAAGGAACAAAAAAATAAATTACAATAGGGGGATGAGGTAGTCGGGTGGGATATTTACAGATGGGCTGTTAACACCAATTAGATAAAAGTAATGACATAAAAAATAATGGATGCCAATACTAAATTAGGCTAAAGCAATTGTAACACTTATAATTATTAGGCAAGTAGGCTAATATAACAATAGACCAATGACATTTCAATCGAAAGCAGTTTTGGTAATGACACTTGACTTTGGAAAGCTATCTTCATAAATGGCCCTCCGTGAGCAATTAGGACACGGTCAATTCTCGTACAAACTGCAAAGCCAATATATTCAGCTGGCATTCTGGTTCTCTGGAGAGAGAGGCCTAAAGTCCAAAGAAAATGGAACAAAGACTGAAAGCGCACGATTTATTTGAGAAATTAGCTTACCACTTGATCTGCATAATCGAGGTTGGAGCTTGTGGCACCCACGGGCTCTGTTTTTATTGCACGTGTCTTCACTCCCTCTTTTTAAAGGAAGGGGACGGGCTGCTTTTGAATAATGAATGAGGTGTTTTTCTATTGTTGCTAAAGTGCTGGTGATGTTAGAATATGGAAATGCAGCGGTAAGTAATAGTGCATTTAAAGAGGATGTACTAATGTTTTATTATGATATGTAGGGAAAGAGATGGAGATGGGGAGAGGGAGAAAAGGAGGAGAGATCTGTTTTATTGCAATATAAGCGACAGTAGAGGAAGAGATTGCCTCGCAGGCAAATTGAGTTGTTAATGAAACTACCGCTCATAACGATTATTTTCCTGCCATCCTCATGCAATATTTAAAGTATTTAATATACGTATTGGTGCTGGCCATTGGGCAACAGGCAGCTATAGCAATCAATAAAATTGGTGTCATATGACATTTATAGGAGGTATTTCACATTAGCCTACAATGCTTGGCAGAATATATCTCTGTTTACAATGAAAAAGAGAAATAATGTCTTCCCTTTCCCGTGCTCAATGCATGGTGTTGCCAGTGGGAGAGATGACATGTTGACATGCTCAGTGGGATGTTTCTAGGTCAGAGAGGGGAATGGAAACTCCGTTGGGGACGAGCATAACCCTGCCTGTGTTAGAGTATGAGACAGGACTATGGAGTGGAAGGCCTTGGGGGTACAGGACTATGGAGTGGAAGGGATATGCCCCTGTGGGTACAGGACTATGGAGTGGAAGGCCTTGGGGGTACAGGACTATGGAGTGGATGGGCTATGCCCCTGTGGGTACAGGACTATGGAGTGGAAGGCCTTGGGGGTACAGGACTATGGAGTGGAAGGCCTTGGGGGTACAGGACTATGGAGTGGAAGGCCTTGGGGGTACAGGACTACGGAGTGGAAGGGCTATGCCCCTCTGGGTACAGCAGGACAATGGAGTGGAAGGCCTTGTGGGTACAGGACTATGGAGTGGAAGGCCTTGGGGGTACAGGACTATGGAGTGGAAGGCCTTGTGGGTACAGGACTATGGAGTGGAAGGCCTTGGGGGTACAGGACTATGGAGTGGAAGGCCTTGTGGGTACAGGACTATGGAGTGGAAGGCCTTGGGGGTACAGGACTATGGAGTGGAAGGCCTTGTGGGCACAGGACTATGGAGTGGAAGGCCTTGGGGGTACAGGACTATGGAGTGGAAGGGCTATGCCCCTGTGGGTACAGCAGGACTATGGGGTGGAAGGCCTTGTGCGTACAGGACTATGGGGTGGAAGGACTATGCCCCTGTGGATACAGGACTATGGGGTGGAAGGGCTATGCCCCTATGGATACAGGACTAAGGGGTGGAAGGGCTATGCCCCTGTGGATACAGGACTATGGGGTGGAAGGGCTCTGCCCCTGTGGATACAGGACTATGGGGTGGAATGGCTATTTCCCTGTGGATACAGGACTATGGGGTGGAAGGGCTATGCCACTGTGGATACAGGACTATGGGGTGGAAGGGCTATGCCACTGTGGATACAGGACTATGGGGTGGAAGGGCTATGCCCCTGTGCATACAGGACTATGGGGTGGAAGGGCTATGCCCCTGTGGATACAGGACTATTGGGTGGAAGGGCTATGCCCCTGTGGATACAGGACTATGGGGTGGAAGGGCTATGCCACTGTGGATACAGGACTATGGGGTGGAAGGGCTATGCCCCTGTGGATACAGGACTATGGGGTGGAAGGGCTATGCCCCTGTGGATACAGGACTATGGGGTGGAATGGCTATGCCCCTGTGGATACAGGACTATGGTGTGGAAGGGCTATGCCCCTGTGGATACAGGACTCTGGGGTGGAAGGGCTATTTCCCTGTGGATACAGGACTATGGGGTGGAAGGGCTATGCCACTGTGGATACAGGACTATGGGGTGGAAGGGCTATGCCACTGTGGATACAGGACTATGGGGTGGAAGGGCTATGCCACTGTGGATACAGGACTATGGGGTGGAAGGGCTATGCCCCTTTGGATACAGGACTATGGGGTGGAAGGGCTATGTCCCTGTGGATACAGGACTATGGGGTGGAAGGGCTATGCCACTGTGGATACAGGACTATGGGGTGGAAAGGCTATGCCCCTGTGGATACAGGACTATGGGGTGGAAGGGCTATGCCACTGTGGATACAGGACTATGGGGTGGAAGGGCTATGCCCCTTTGGATACAGGACTATGGGGTGGAAGGGCTATGCCCCTATGGATACAGGACTATGGGGTGGAAGGGCTATGCCCCTGTGGATACAGGACTATGGGGTGGAAGGGCTATGCCCCTGTGGATACAGGACTATGGGGTGGAAGGGCTATGCCCCTGTGGATACAGGACTATGCACATAGTCTTTAGGGTTCTCTTTGTTAAAATAGTTTGGGAAGACAAAGCCAATCACATAAATGTTTTGTTTTAGTTTGTTATATTTAGAACATTTATTTTGAGATATTTGTTGAGCATTGTGTTCTTGGCTTGTAAAAACAAAGGAAGGGATGGGGTTTGGCTGAGATCAAGGGTGTGTGTTCAAGGTGTGTGTTCATGGTGTGTGTTCATGGTGTGTGTTCAGGGTATATGATTATGGTGTGTGTGTATGGTGTGTGTTCATGGTGTGTGTGTATGGTGTGTGAGCATGGTGTGTGTTCATGGTGTGTGACCATGGTGTGTGTTCATGGTGTGTGTTCATGGTGTGTGTTCATGGTGTGTGTTCATGGTGTGTGTGTATGGTGTGTGAGCATGGTGTGTGTGTATGGTGTGTGAGCATGGTGTGTGTGTATGGTGTGTGAGCATGGTGTGTGTTCATGGTGTGTGTTCATGGTATATGAGCATGGTGTGTGTGTATGGTGTGTGTGTATGGTGTGTGTGTATGGTGTGTGAGCATGGTGTGTGTGAATGGTGTGTGAGCATGGTGTGTGAGCATGGTGTGTGAGCATGGTGTGTGTATGGTGTGTGTATGGTGTGTGTATGGTGTGTGTATGGTGTGAGCATGGTGTGTGTATGGTGTGTGAGCATGGTGTGTGTATGGTGTGTGTGTATGGTGTGTGTATGGTGTGTGTATGGTGGGTGTGTGTTTTCGGACCATGTTAGTCTGTCTGATGGTTGAATGCATGATTGCCTCTACACGAATGTGGGAGGGAGAGGAGGAGGGGGGAGGAATGTCCTGAGTTAAAGGGATGGATGGTGGGAGGGAGAGGAGGCCTCTCATAGCTTTTAGACCCAGACAGCCCAATGCTTAAAAAAAAGCATCACATTTCAAAAAGCATTTGGCTGTCCTTGATAAATGACAAATTAAATTAATTAGTGAGCGTGTTAACGGGTGTGTAGATGTGTCAGAGTTGATGTGTGTGTGTGTGTGAGGAGCTGGAGCGACCTGCAGGCCCCTTGTCCTGTGTTAATGTGATAATTCATTAGTGTTCATCTCAGTATCATTGTGCCAGAGCAGCCCTTACCAGCCCTCTTTGTCCTCTACTCTTCATAAAAGCCGATTATCCTGCGTGTCATCGTTCCGCTCATTCTTCTGCCTTTTGACCTCCTCACCCCTTCTGTTGCCTGGCTGCGGGATGTTGGAGGAGGTGGAGAGAAGGAGGAGGGAAGGCACCAGCTGCCACCAGCTGCAGTGCTCCCCTCCCTGGCAAAGGAGATACTCCAGTCCCCTGCTTCGTCCGGCCTTCTGGCCCCTCAGGATGGAGTAGTCTGCACTGCCACCAGTCCCACCTGTCCTGCCCCAGGCTGCAGTCTGACACACACACACACACGCACGCACGCACACACACACACACACACACACACGCACACAAACACAGTGTGTAAATGATGGATGTCTGTGCCTGGTGTGTCTGCTAATAGAGATGTTCTGAAACCTTTGTGTGATAGCAGGCGTCCCTGCTTGCTTTTGCAATGAGGCAGAGACTGATATTGATTACTAGATTGTTGGGCATTGTTGGGAAAGAGCAAGCAAGAAAGGCATTTCACACACACATACGAATGCACACAAAGACAGAGACAAAGACAGAGACAATGCACACAAAGACAGAGACAATGCACACAAAGACAGAGACAATGCACACAAAGACAGAGACAATGCACAAACATTCATACATTTGCAAGGTAGCCTACACATGCTGGTGTGAGGTGTGAGTGAGAGGTAGAATGTTAGTGAGTGAAAGGTAGAATGTTAGTGAGTGAGGGGTAGAATGATAGTGAGTGAGAGGTAGAGTGTTAGTGAGTGAGGGGTAAAATGTTAGTGAGTGAAAGGTAGAATGTTAGTGAGTGAAAGGTAGAATGTTAGTGAGTGAGAGGTAGAATGTTAGTGAGTGAGAGGTAGAATGTTAGTGAGTGAAAGGTAGAATGTTAGTGAGTGAGAGGTAGAATGTTAGTGAGTGAGAGGTAGAATGATAATGAGTGAGAGGTAGAATGTTAGTGAGTGAGATGTAGAATGTTAGTTAGTGAGAGGTAGAATGTTAGTGAGTGATGGGTAGAATGTTAGTGAGTGAAAGGTAGAATGTTAGTGAGTGAGGTGTAGAATGTTAGTTAGTGAGAGGTAGAATGTTAGTGAGTGAGGGGTAAAAGGTTAGTTAGTGAGAGGTAGAATGATAGTGAGTAAGAGGTAGAATGTTAGTGAGTGAGAGGTAGACTCTTAGTGAGTGAGAGGTAGAATGTTAGTGAGTGAGAGGTAGAATGTTAGTGAGTAAGAGAAAGAATGTTAGTGAGTGAGAGGTAGAATGATAATGAGTGAGAGGTAGACTGTTAGTGAGTGAGAGGTAGAATGTTAGTGAGTGAGGGGTAAAATGTTAGTGAGTGAGGGGTAGAATGTTAGTGAGTGAGAGGTAGAATGATAATGAGTGAGAGGTAGACTGTTAGTGAGTGAGAGGTAGAATGTTAGTGAGTGAGGGGTAAAATGTTAGTGAGTGAGAGGTAGAATGTTAGTGAGTGAGAGGTAGAATGTTAGTGAGTAAGAGGTAGAATGTTAGTGAGTAAGAGGAAGAATGTTAGTGAGTGAGAGGTAGAATGTTAGTGAGTGAGAGGTAGAATGTTAGTGAGTGAGAGGTAGAATGTTAGTGAGTAAGAGAAAGAATGTTAGTGAGTGAGGGGTAAAATGTTAGTGAGTGAGAGGTAGAATGTTAGTGAGTAAGAGGAAGAATGTTAGTGAGTGAGGGGTAAAATGTTAGTGAGTGAGAGGTAGAATGTTAGTGAGTAAGAGGAAGAATGTTAGTGAGTGAGAGGTAGAATGATAATGAGTGAGAGGTAGAATGATAATGAGTGAGAGGTAGAATGATAGTGAGTGAAGGGTAGAATGTTAGTGAGTGAGAGGTAGAATGATAGTGAGTGAGAGGTAGAATCATAATGAGTGACAGGTAGAATGATAATGAGTGAGAGGTAGAATGATAGTGAGTGAAGGGTAGAATGTTAGTGAGTGAGAGGTAGAATGATAGTGAGTGAGTAGTAGAATCATAATGAGTGACAGGTAGAATGATAATGAGTGAGAGGTAGAATGATAGTGAGTGAGGGGTAGAATGTCAGTGAGTGAGAGGTAGAATGATAGTGAGTGAGAGGTAGAATGATAGTGAGTGACAGGTAGAATGATAATGAGTGAGAGGTAGAATGATAGTGAGTGAGAGGTAGAATGATAGTGAGTGAGAGGTAGAATGTTAGTGAGTGAGAGGTAGAATGATAGTGAGTGAGAGGTAGAATGATAATGAGTGAGAGGTAGAATGATAGTGAGTGAAGGGTAGAATGTTAGTGAGTGAGAGGTAGAATATTAGTGAGTGAGAGGTAGAATGATAATGAGTGAGAGGTAGAATGATAGTGAGTGAGAGGTGGAATGATAATGAGTGAGAGGTAGAATGATAGTGAGTGAGGGTTAATGTTAGTGAGTGAGAGGTAGAATGATAATGAGTGAGAGGTAGAATGATAGTGAGTGAGAGGTAGAATGTTAGTGAGTGAGAGGTAGAATGTTAGTGAGTGAAAGGTAGAATGTTAGTGAGTGAAAGGTAGAATGTTAGTGAGTGAGAGGTAGAATGTTAGTGAGTGAGAGGTAGAATGATAATGAGTGAGAGGTAGAATGTTAGTGAGTGAGATGTAGAATGTTAGTTAGTGAGAGGTAGAATGTTAGTGAGTGAGGGGTAGAATGTTAGTTAGTGAGAGGTAGAATGTTAGTGAGTGAGGTGTAAAATGTTAGTTAGTGAGAGGTAGAATGTTAGTGAGTGAGGGGTAAAAGGTTAGTTAGTGAGTGGTAGAATGATAGTGAGTAAGAGGTAGAATGTTAGTGAGTGAGAGGTAGACTCTTAGTGAGTGAGAAGTAGAATGTTAGTGAGTGAGAGGTAGAATGATAATGAGTGAGAGGTAGACTGTTAGTGAGTGAGAGGTAGAATGTTAGTGAGTGAGGGGTAAAATGTTCGTGAGTGAGAGGTAGAATGTTAGTGAGTAAGAGGAAGAATGTTAGTGAGTGAGAGGTAGAATGTTAGTGAGTAAGAGGTAGAATGTTAGTGAGTGAAAGGTAGAATGTTAGTGAGTGAGAGGTAGAATGTTAGTGAGTGAGAGGTAGAATGTTAGTGAGTGAGAGGTAGAATGTTAGTGAGTAAGAGGAAGAATGTTAGTGAGTGAGGGGTAAAATGTTGGTGAGTGAGAGGTAGAATGTTAGTGAGTGAAAGGTAGAATGTTAGTGAGTAAGAGGAAGAATGTTAGTGAGTGAAAGGTAGAATGTTAGTGAGTGAGAGGTAGAATGTTAGTGAGTGAGAGGTAGAATGTTAGTGAGTGAGAGGTAGAATGATAGTGAGTGAGAGGTAGAATGATAATGAGTGAGAGGTAGAATGATAGTGAGTGAAGGGTAGAATGTTAGTGAGTGAGAGGTAGAATGATAGTGAGTAAGAGGTAGAATCATAATGAGTGAGAGGTAGAATGATAATGAGTGAGAGGTAGAATGATAGTGAGTGAGAGGTAGACTCTTAGTGAGTGAGAAGTAGAATGTTAGTGAGTGAGAGGTAGAATCATAATGAGTGAGAGGTAGACTGTTAGTGAGTAAGAGGAAGAATGTTAGTGAGTGAGAGGTAGAATGTTAGTGAGTGAGAGGTAGAATGTTAGTGAGTGAGAGGTAGAATGTTAGTGAGTAAGAGGAAGAATGTTAGTGAGTGAGGGGTAAAATGTTAGTGAGTGAGAGGTAGAATGTTAGTGAGTGAAAGGTAGAATGTTAGTGAGTAAGAGGAAGAATGTTAGTGAGTGAAAGGTAGAATGTTAGTGAGTGAGAGGTAGAATGTTAGTGAGTGAGAGGTAGAATGTTAGTGAGTGAGAGGTAGAATGATAGTGAGTGAGAGGTGTAATGATAATGAGTGAGAGGTAGAATGATAGTGAGTGAAGGGTAGAATGTTAGTGAGTGAGAGGTAGAATGATAGTGAGTAAGAGGTAGAATCATAATGAGTGAGAGGTAGAATGATAATGAGTGAGAGGTAGAATGATAGTGAGTGAGGGGTAGAATGTCAGTGAGTGAGAGGTAGAATGATAGTGAGTGAGAGGTAGAATGATAGTGAGTGACAGGTAGAATGATAATGAGTGAGAGGTAGAATGATAGTGAGTGAGAGGTAGAATGATAGTGAGTGAGAGGTAGAATGTTAGTGAGTGAGAGGTAGAATGATAGTGAGTGAGAGGTAGAATGATAATGAGTGAGAGGTAGAATGATAGTGAGTGAAGGGTAGAATGTTAGTGAGTGAGAGGTAGAATATTAGTGAGTGAGAGGTAGAATGATAATGAGTGAGAGGTAGAATGATAGTGAGTGAGAGGTGGAATGATAATGAGTGAGAGGTAGAATGATAGTGAGTGAGGGTTAATGTTAGTGAGTGAGAGGTAGAATGATAATGAGTGAGAGGTAGAATGATAGTGAGTGAGAGGTAGAATGTTAGTGAGTGAGAGGTAGAATGTTAGTGAGTGAAAGGTAGAATGTTAGTGAGTGAAAGGTAGAATGTTAGTGAGTGAGAGGTAGAATGTTAGTGAGTGAGAGGTAGAATGATAATGAGTGAGAGGTAGAATGTTAGTGAGTGAGATGTAGAATGTTAGTTAGTGAGAGGTAGAATGTTAGTGAGTGAGGGGTAGAATGTTAGTTAGTGAGAGGTAGAATGTTAGTGAGTGAGGTGTAAAATGTTAGTTAGTGAGAGGTAGAATGTTAGTGAGTGAGGGGTAAAAGGTTAGTTAGTGAGTGGTAGAATGATAGTGAGTAAGAGGTAGAATGTTAGTGAGTGAGAGGTAGACTCTTAGTGAGTGAGAAGTAGAATGTTAGTGAGTGAGAGGTAGAATGATAATGAGTGAGAGGTAGACTGTTAGTGAGTGAGAGGTAGAATGTTAGTGAGTGAGGGGTAAAATGTTCGTGAGTGAGAGGTAGAATGTTAGTGAGTAAGAGGAAGAATGTTAGTGAGTGAGAGGTAGAATGTTAGTGAGTAAGAGGTAGAATGTTAGTGAGTGAAAGGTAGAATGTTAGTGAGTGAGAGGTAGAATGTTAGTGAGTGAGAGGTAGAATGTTAGTGAGTGAGAGGTAGAATGTTAGTGAGTAAGAGGAAGAATGTTAGTGAGTGAGGGGTAAAATGTTGGTGAGTGAGAGGTAGAATGTTAGTGAGTGAAAGGTAGAATGTTAGTGAGTAAGAGGAAGAATGTTAGTGAGTGAAAGGTAGAATGTTAGTGAGTGAGAGGTAGAATGTTAGTGAGTGAGAGGTAGAATGTTAGTGAGTGAGAGGTAGAATGATAGTGAGTGAGAGGTAGAATGATAATGAGTGAGAGGTAGAATGATAGTGAGTGAAGGGTAGAATGTTAGTGAGTGAGAGGTAGAATGATAGTGAGTAAGAGGTAGAATCATAATGAGTGAGAGGTAGAATGATAATGAGTGAGAGGTAGAATGATAGTGAGTGAGAGGTAGACTCTTAGTGAGTGAGAAGTAGAATGTTAGTGAGTGAGAGGTAGAATCATAATGAGTGAGAGGTAGACTGTTAGTGAGTAAGAGGAAGAATGTTAGTGAGTGAGAGGTAGAATGTTAGTGAGTGAGAGGTAGAATGTTAGTGAGTGAGAGGTAGAATGTTAGTGAGTAAGAGGAAGAATGTTAGTGAGTGAGGGGTAAAATGTTAGTGAGTGAGAGGTAGAATGTTAGTGAGTGAAAGGTAGAATGTTAGTGAGTAAGAGGAAGAATGTTAGTGAGTGAAAGGTAGAATGTTAGTGAGTGAGAGGTAGAATGTTAGTGAGTGAGAGGTAGAATGTTAGTGAGTGAGAGGTAGAATGATAGTGAGTGAGAGGTGTAATGATAATGAGTGAGAGGTAGAATGATAGTGAGTGAAGGGTAGAATGTTAGTGAGTGAGAGGTAGAATGATAGTGAGTAAGAGGTAGAATCATAATGAGTGAGAGGTAGAATGATAATGAGTGAGAGGTAGAATGATAGTGAGTGAGGGGTAGAATGTCAGTGAGTGAGAGGTAGAATGTTAGTGAGTGAGAGGTAGAATGTTAGTGAGTGAGAGGTAGAATGATAATGAGTGAGAGGTAGAATGATAGTGAGTGAAGGGTAGAATGTTAGTGAGTGAGAGGTAGAATGATAATGAGTGAGAGGTAGAATGATAATGAGTGAGAGGTAGAATGTCAGTGAGTGAGAGGTAGAATGTTAGTGAGTGAGAGGTAGAATGTTAGTGAGTGAGAGGTAGAATGATAATGAGTGAGAGGTAGAATGATAGTGAGTGAAGGGTAGAATGTTAGTGAGTGAGAGGTAGAATGTTAGTGAGTGAGAGGTAGAATGATAATGAGTGAGAGGTAGAATGATAGTGAGTGAGAGGTGGAATGATAATGAGTGAGAGGGAGAATGATAGTGAGTGAGAGGTAGAATGTTAGTGAGTGAGAGGTAGAATGATAATGAGTGAGAGGTAGAATGATAATGAGCGAGAGGTGGAATGATAATGAGTGAATGGTGGAATGTTAGTGAGTGAAAGGTAGAATGTTAGTGAGTGAGATGTTAGTGAGCATGGAGCTCTATTTCTCTATTGATTTCCCTTTAGTTATCAGAGTCCGCCCCTGCTGAGTCATTAGTGTGTATCAGGGAGAGAACAATAAACTAATACCAGTCATTCACACCAGCACAGGGGCATTCAGCCTCCCCTCCCTCAGGGCAGGGAGGATGAGGGTGTGGGTGTGTGTGGAATGGGTTAACAGATGGGTAGGTAGTGGAGAGAATCATATCATACCACCCACTTCTCTCCTCTTTTTAACTCTCATTCCATTCTAGTTCCTTGCCCTCTGCCCTTCTAGGTTGAGAGAGAGCGAGAGAGATATAGAGAGGGAAAAGAGAGAGGAGCATGGAGGCAGAGAGAGATATAGAGAGGGAAAAGAGAGAGGAGCATGGAGAGAAAGAGGCAGAGAGAGAGATAGAGAGGGAAAAGAGAGAGGAGCATGGAGAGAAAGAGGCAGAGAGAGAGATAGATATAGAGAGGGAAAAGAGAGAGGAGCATTTTTTTATTTTACTAGGCAAGTCAGTTAAGAACAAATTCTTATTTTCAATGACGGCCTAGGAACAGTGGGTTAACTGCCTGTTCAGGGGCAGAACGACAGATTTGTACCTTGTCAGCTCGGGGATTTGAACTTCCAACCTTTCGGTTACTAGTCCAACGCTCTAACCACTAGGCTACCCTGCCGCCCCAAGCATGGAGAGAAAGAGGCAGAGAGAGAGATAGAGAGGGAAAAGAGAGAGGAGCATGGAGAGAAAGAGGCAGAGAGAGATAGAGAGGGAAAAGAGAGAGGAGCATGGAGAGAAAGAGGCAGAGAGAGAGATAGAGAGGGAAAAGAGAGAGGAGCATGGAGAGAAAGAGGCAGAGAGAGAGAGAGAGGGAAAAGAGAGAGGAGCATGGAGAGAAAGAGGCAGAGAGAGAGAGATAGAGGTAAGTAAGTTTTCTAGTCTCACCTGGTCCTGTGTGTTCTACCTCTCTCTCCCTGTCGATGCAGAAGGATGGTTATATCCTTTAAGTGTATTTGTAGTGAACATCATTCATCATAATCATTTTACACCCATGTGATTATAGTACCCCCTCTGTCCACACACCCACACCCACACACACACACACACCCACACACACACACACACACACACACACACACACACACACACACACACACACACACACACACACACACACACACACACACACACAACGTCCTGGATGGGGGTGACCCAGGCCTGCCTCCCCTGCTGACCCCCAATCTGTTCCCCAAATTCTCACCATCACAGACCGGGGTACACCATGAGAGTAACACACACACACACACACACACACACACACACACACACACACACACACACACACACACACACACACACACACACACACACACACACACACACACACACACACACACACACACACACACACACACACACACACACACACACACACACACACACACACACACACACACACACACACACACGTGTGAGTTCTGATGGATATTTTCTTGGACAGGACCATGTGTGTGTACCCTCTGCCCCCTCCCACTGGTGTTAATTGATTCTCAGTGCACTCTGCTGATTGGTGTGAAGACCCCTAGGGGCAGGGTGAGTCTCCAGCTGCCTCCTCCCCATCTCTGTCCCCCCCCCGCCCCCCCCCCCCCCACCACACACACACTGCTATTGATACTGTACACACACTGAAACACACACTGCAACAGACTGTCTTCCTTCACACTGAGACACACTGTCTTCCTTCACACTGAAACACACACTGAAACACACTGTCTTCCTTCACACTCAAACACACACTGAAACACACTGTCTTCCTTCACACTCAAACACACACTGAAACACACTGTCTTCCTTCACACTGAAACACACACTGCAACACACTGTCTTCCTTCACACTGAAACACACACTGAAACACACTGTCTTCCTTCACACTGAAACACACTATCTTCCTTCACACTGAAACACACACTGCAACACACTGTCTTCCTTCACACTGAAACACACTGTCTTCCTTCACACTGCAGTGAAAAGGAAGTTGACTGACACAGTTCAGCAGATTGTGCTACAAACTGAGACAGAGGGAGAAAGAGAGAAAGAGAGAGAGAGAGAGAGAAAGGGAGAGAGAGAAAGAGAGAGAAGAAAGAGAGAAGGAGAAAGAGAGAGTGAGATAAATAAATAAAGAGAGAGAAACAGAGATGGAGGGAGGCAGGGAGAAAGAGATATAAAGAGCGAGAGAAAGAGAGAGAGAGGGAGAGAGAGAAAGAGAGAGAGAAACAGGGAGAGAGAGGGGAGAGACAGAGAGAGAGGGGAGAGAAAGAGAGGAGAGAAAGAGAGAGAGAGATAGAGAGAGAGAGGTGGGAGGAAGCGAGAGAAAGAGCAAGAAAGAGGAAGAGAGAGAGAGGGGGAGAGGGAGAGAGAAAGAGAGAGAGATAGAGAGAGAGAAATAGAGAGAGAGAAAGAGAAAGAGAGAGAGAAAGAGAGAGAGGGAGAAAAAGAGACAAAGAGATAGAGAGAGCGAGAAAGAAAGAGAGAAGGAGAAAGAGAGAAAGAGAGAGATAGGACTGCACCATTCAGGTTCTTCATGAATAACTTAGCAGAGATGTGTGTGTGTTGTCACCTGTGTGTGTGCCTGTGCCTGTGTGTGTGCCTGTGTGCGCATGCCTGTGTGTGTGTTTGTGAAGATTAATGTGTGGTTATTAATTTCCAGCAGTGCCCTCTGCGTGAGATGTTATCATAAGTCTGATTACCACTAATCTCTTATTAATTGCCATCAGCTATTACACAATGGCCACATATCCGGCTGATTTGTTGTAATGAATTTAGCAATGTGCATTTTTTAATTGCTGCAGGTGGCTCATCAGGCTATGCTAATGCCAAGGTTTTGTGTGTGTGTCTGTCTATGTGTATAGACTGTACATGCGTGAAAGGAGAGGGACCGTAAAGAGCAATTTCAAAGACACTAGACTTGTTTTCTTTGTATTTTAGAGTGAAATTTACCTTTTAATGAGTGAAAGCCATATATTTAAACATGGTTGAAATGACCAGTGTTGCCAGATAATTCAGAATCCCCCACTACCACGGAGAAAGCCCTCTGGACAGTGATAACTCATCGTTCAAGTGATTTAATCACACACTGGAATGTATGAGGAGAATAAAGAGAGGAAGAGAGAGTAGAAGATAGATAGAGAGAAAGGGAGGGAAAGAGGGGGAGGCAGAGGGATATATAGAGAGAAAGAGTGTGAGAGAAAGAAAGGGAGAGAGATAGTGAGCGAGGGTGATATAGGCTTAGATGTGATAAATAGCCGAGCCTCTCTCTATTGCATTAGCTCAGCTAACAGATACATTGCAGTGCGAATGGGCACAGACACGCGATTGGTTTCTTATATAAAAGTTGCATATTAAATTCCGTCATAGGACTGCACCCTGCAAGCATGTTTCTGAGAAAAAGGAGCGAGAGAAAGAGAAAAAATAGAGGTGGAGAGTGAAGAGAGAGGGGGAGAGAGGAGAGAGGGGGAGAGAGGAGAGAGGGGGAGAGAGGAGTGAGGGGGAGAGAGGAGTGAGGGGGAGAGAGGGTGGGAGGAGAGAGGAGAGAGGGGAGAGGAGGAGGAGAGAGGGGGAGAGAGGGGGAGAGAGGAGAGAGGGGGAGAGAGGGGGGGAGAGAGGGGGAGAGAGGAGAGAGGGGGAGAGAGGGGGAGAGAGGGGGGGGGAGAGAGGAGTGAGGGGGAGAGAGGGTGGGAGGAGAGAGGAGAGAGGGGGAGAGAGGAGAGAGGGGGAGAGAGGGGGAGAGAGGAGAGAGGGGGAGAGAGGGGGGGAGAGAGGGGGAGAGAGGAGAGAGGGGGAGAGAGGGGGAGAGAGGGGGGGGGGAGAGGAGAGAGGGGGAGAGGGGGGGGAGAGGGGGAGAGGAGAGAGGGGGAGAGTGGAGAGAGGGGGAGAGAGGAGAGAGGGGGGAGAGGAGAGAGGGGGAGAGTGGGGGAGATTGGAGAGAGGGGGGGAGAGCAAAAGAAAGGAAAGGAGGACAGTCTGTGACAGAGAAGAACATGGAGGGAGGGAGAAGGAGAGGTAGAAACATATTTTCTTTCTAACTTTCTCTCTGTACATCTTGTGTTCTCTATATGTCTGTGTGTGTTCCCAGCTGTTCTGTGCTACTGTTAATGACCTCTTAATTGTTTTCTAACTCATTAAGATGCTGATGTTTTAATAGTAATTAATCTGTCATTTGTCCATATCCAAATATGGACCACAGAGACTTCTCCGAAAAGTATCCCTCCCTTAATCCAGTGTCAATGCAGAACCCTATTGGAAGGAGACACTGTGAAGGTACTTCCTCTCATCACTGTTAATTGCTTATTAACTACCGTTAATTACAAGGCTATAGCTGTGGGATTTGGCTTGTCAGAAAAAAGCTTCTTGATGTTGATGGGAGTTAAACTCTCCCTCTTTCTAAATCATAAATGTTCATAAAACATCATAAATGTTTTAGAAGTTTGCTTGGCGTATGTATATGTTCGACCAATGATGAATTGTCCTACATAACTCCACTATCTGCTCTCTCTCTATGTTCCCCTCTCTCTCTCTCTCTCTGTCTCTCTCTCTCTCTCTCTTTCTCTCTCTCAATATTTCTCTCTCTCAATTTCAATTTCATTTTAAGGGGCTTTATTGGCATGTTAAACATACGTTTACATTCCCAAAGCAAGTGAAATAGATAAAAAATGAACAGTAAACATTACGCTCACAAAAGTTCCAAAAGAATAAAGACATTACAACTGTCATATTATGTCTATATACAGAGTTGTAATGATATGCAAATAGTTAAAGTACAAAAGTAAGCAATCTGGATGGAGAGCACCACAGATCTCCTCAGAGGGAGCTTCAATAGATATATTTTTTCTTTCCCCTAATTGTCATATGACCCTTTTTGTTGAAGTACAAAAGGGTTAATAAATAAGCTTAAATATAGGTTGTATTTACAATGGTGTTTGCTCTTCACTGGTTGACCTTTTCTTGTTGCAACAGGTCACGAATCTTGCTGCTGTGATTGCACACTGTGGAATTTCACCCAGTAGATATGGGAGTATCAAAATTGGATTTGCTTTCAAATTCTTTGTGGATCTGTGTAATCTGAGGGAAATATGTGTCTCTATGGTCATGCATTGGGCAGGTGGTTAGGAAGTGCAGCTCAGTTTCCACCTCATTTTGTGGGCAGTGTGCACATAGCCTGTCTTCTATGGAGAGCCAGGTCTGCCTACCGTGGCCTTTCTCAATAGCAAGGCTATGCTCGCTGAGTCTGTACATAGTCAAAGATTTCCTTAATTTTGGGTCAGTCACAGTGGTCAGGTATTCTGCCGCTGTGTACTCTCTGTTTAGAGCCAAATAGCATTCTAGTTTGCACCGCTTTTTTGTTAATTCTTTCCAATGTGTCAAGTAATTATCTTTTTGTTTTCTCATGATTTGGTTGGGTCTAATTGTGTTGCTGTCCTGCGTTTGTGAACAGAGCCCCAGGACCAACTTGCTTAGGGGACTCTTCTCCAGGTTAATTTCTCTGTAGGTGATGGCTTTGTTATGGAAGGTTTGGGAATCGCTTCCTTTCAGGTGGTTGTAGAATTTAACGTCTCTTTTCTGGATTTTGATAATTAGCGGGTATCGGCCTAATTCTGCTCTGCATACATTATTTGGTGTTTTACGTTGTACACTGAGGATTTTTTTTTACTGAATCCTGCATGCAGAGTCTTAATTTAGTGTTTTTCCGATTTTGTGAATTCTTGGTTGATGAGCGGACCCCACACCTCACAAACATATAGGGCAATGGGTTCTATAACTGATTCAAGTCTTTTAAGCCAGATCCTAATTGGTATGTCGAATGTTATGTTCTTTTGATGGCATAGAAGACCCTCAAAGGTATATCACCCCCTACCTCACATATGTCAGAGTCAAGGCCCGCGGGCCACATCCGGCCCGCGAGAAGGTTTTTTACGGCCCCTGGGATGATCTTGATTTATTATTAGAACCGGCCCGCAGACCGCAGCAAGCCGGCAGCCCGCAGATCTTTTACACGCACCAATACTACATTTCCCACAATGCAACGGTGACGCACCGAGCAGTAGGCTGCTTCATTTCAATATTTATTGGCACAGCAGTCGTCAGCATCACAGTAAAATTAACTTTCAGATACCCATCAAAACTGGCAAAACGGAAGGTGGACACTGAGAACCGGGGGTTTCAAACAAGGTGGGAGTCGGAGTATATGTTCACGGAGGTAGCTGGAAAACCTGTGTGTCTTCTGTGTGGAGAAAGTGTGGCGGTACTGAAAGAGTATAATCTGAGACGACATTATGAAACGAAACACACGGACAAAAATAAGAATATGGACATGGAACAAAGGCTACAAAAGGCAGAGGAATTAAAACGAGGCCTCAAATCTCGACAGGCTCTGTTCAAAAAAGCCAAATCACAAGGCCAGGCTGCTGTCAAGGCCAGTTTTATTTTGGCAGAAGAGATCGCTAAATCAGCCCGGCCATTTACGGAGGGGGATTTCATCAAAAACTGCATGATTAAAGTTTGTGACGAAGTTTGCCCAGAAAAAAGGCAACTCTTTTTAAATGTGAGTCTGAGCAGAAACACCATTGCCGAGAGAGTAGACCAGTTGTCCATCAATCTAAAAGAGCAGCTTGTGAAAAAGGGAAAAGATTTCATTGCATATTCCTTGGCTGTGGATGAGAGCACCGACATTTCTGACATTGCCCAGTTGTCAATTTTCATCCGCGGAGTGGACTCCAGCCTAAGCGTGACAGAGGAGTTTTTGGCTTTACGTCCTATGCATGGCACAACTACGGGGCATGATTTGTATGAAGAGGTGTCAAGATGTGTAAATGAGATGGAGCTGCCTTGGGAAAAACTCGTGGGTTTGACAACCGACGGAGCACCTGCGATGTGTGGACACAGGAGCGGACTGGTGGCGAAGATACGGGAAAAGATGCAAGAGGAAAACGCGACAGGTGAGCTGACAGCTTATCATTGTATCATACACCAGGAAGCGTTGTGTGGTAAAGCCTTGAAAATGGAGCATGTAATGAGCATCATCACGCGCACAGTTAACTTTATCAGAGCCAAAGGTTTGAATCACCGCCAGTTCAAGGCATTTCTGACGGAGTTAGAAACGGAGCATGGTGATTTGCCTTATCACACAGAGGTGCGATGGCTAAGCCAGGGAAAGGTGCTTCAAAGATGTTTCGAGCTTCGTGAGGAGATTTGTCTGTTCTTGGACAGCAAAGGGAAAGACACAACACAACTCCGAGACGAAATGTTTCTGTGTGAAATGGCTTTTCTGTGTGACATTACGAGTCATCTGAATGCAATGAACTTGCAGCTGCAGGGTCGGGATCATGTCATCTCTGATATGTACAGTACAGTGAAGGCATTTAAAACCAAACTGACTCTGTGGGAGACGCAGATGCGGAAAGAAAATTTGAGCCACTTTCCCAGCTGCCAGACCATGAAAGAGAAGCTCTCTACCAGTGCGTTCCCGAGCGCACAGTTGGCTGATAAAATAGGTATGCTTGCCGCTGACTTTCGACGCCGATTTGCTGACTTTGAAGCACAAAAAAGCAGGTTGGAACTGCTCGGTAACCCATTTGCTGTTGACGTGGAAAGCTCACCACCAAACCTCCAAATGGAGTTGATTGACCTCCAATGCAATGATGCACTGAGGGCAAAATATGCGGCAGTGGGTGCTGCGGAGTTCGCCCGTTTCCTCCCCGACACAATGCCCCAGCTGCGCATCCAGGCTGCTCAAACGTTGTCTATGTTTGGCAGCACATACCTGTGTGAACAACTGTTTTCTTTGATGAACCTGAACAAAACATCACACAGAAGTCGACTTACTGCTGAACACCTCCACTCAATTCTGAGGATTTCCTCAGCTCAGAGCCTTACCCCGAACATTGATGAACTTGTGGAAAAGATGGGACACCACCAAGTATCACCCTCAACCTCAAACAAGTGAACATTACTGTGCAATCACATATTTAGAGTTTTTACTCAGTTCAAGTTTAAAAGTTAAAGTTTAATATTTGTTTTCACTGCATGTTACTTCTCCTTAAACAAAGTGTTGTTTTTGATTAATAGATTTTTGCACTTTATTTTATTGTATTTCAATCCAATTATATTTTAAAAATATTTCAGTTGAGTGGATGATAGAAAATTGCTATTATTGTTTTTTTCTTTGAAGTAAATTTAGCCCACTTTTGCTAAAATAGAAAATATAGGCTACTGATGGTGCCTTGAATACCGGTTTCTTTAATTTAATGTTCATGTTATGGGGATTTTTATATAAAGGAAATTTGTCTTTTGTGTCTGTTGAAAATTAAAGATTACTGACAGAGCCATAAGAAAATATTGCTTTATTTATCTGATCATATTGGAATATATTTGTTAGGTTTTCAGTAGGTTCAATTAGGTTCACTAGACTATATGCGTCATTTAAAAATTTTTCAATGAACATTCGAACAGTCCGGCCCTCGGCTTGTAGCTAAATTTTTTATTTGGCCCTCCGTCCATTTGACTTTGACACCCCTGCCCTACCTTGTCACAACACAACTGATTGGCTCAAACGCATTAAGAAGGAAATAAATTACATGAATTAACTTTTAACAAGGCACATCTGTTAATTGAAATGCGTTACAGGTGACTACCTCATGAAGCTGGTTGAGAGACTGCCATGAGTGTGTAAAGCTGTCATCAAGGCACATGTTTTTGGTTACTACATGATTCCATGTGTTATTTCCTAGTTTTGATTTCTTCACTATTATTCTACAATGTAGAAAATAGTAAAAATAAAGAAAAACCCTTGAATGAGTAGGTGTGTCACGCCCTGACCTTAGAGAGCCTTTTTATGTCTCTATTTGGGTTGGTCAGGGTGTGATTTGGGGTGGGCATTCTATGATTTTGTGTTTCTATGTTTTGGCCGGGTATGGTTCTCAATCAGGGACAGCTGTCTATCGTTGTCTCTGATTGGAAACCATACTTAGGTAGCCCTTTTTCCCTCCTTTGGTTGTGGGTAGTTAACCACTTCCGGGAACTCTAAACAAACAAAAACACTAAGAGTTATCGATCCAATGCGGAGATGTATGGATAAACCACTTCTCCAATCTTTTTGGCTCTATAATTTTACATAGCAAATATAATTTACCCAAAATAAAATAAACAATTCTTGATTAGAATTAACTAAGTTATATTCAAAATGCAACTGAAATAAATTACACCAACACCTGTAACGATACTCTAAATCCTCCTCCTCCTCAGACGAGGAGAGGAGAGAGGGATCTGAAGACCAATATGCAGCGAGGTATGATGACATGATTTATTGATTTAAACAAGACACGACATAGACAGAAAACGAACTATACTTGAATAACTACAAAACAACAAACGACGTAGACGCACCTGAACATAAGAACTTACGTATAACGAAGAACGCATGAAAACAGGAACAGACTACATAAACCGAACAAACAAAACCGAAACAGTCCCATGTGGCGTAACATCACACAGACACAGGAGACAACCACCCACAAACAAACAGTGTGAATGCCCTACCTAAATATGACTCTTGATTAGAGGAAAATGCAAACCACCTGCCTCTAATCAAGAGCCATACCAGGCAAACCAAAACCAACATAGAAACGAATAACATAGACTGCCCACCCAAAACACATGCCCTGACCATAAACCCATAAAAACAACATAAAACAGGTCAGGACTGTTACAGTACCCCCCCCTCAAGATGCGCACGCCGGGCGCACAAGCACAAAGTCCAGGGGAGGGTCCGGGTGGGCAGTTGACCACGGTGGTGGTTCCGGCTCAGGACGCTGTCCCAATCCCACCATAATAAATCCCCGCTTCTGTGTCTTCCTCAAGGTGGCGACCCTCGCCACCGACCTTGGACTGGGAACCCTAGACATGGGTCCCGCTGGATTTAGGGGCCGCCCCGGACTGAGGGACGGCAGCTCCGGACTGAGGGACAACACCGGGACAAGGGGCAACACCGGGACAAGGGGCAGGTCCCGGCTGGCTGGCTCTGGCGGATCCTGGCTGGACGGCTCTGAAGGCTGATCCGGTCTGACGGAAGGCTCTGGCTGATCCGGTCTGGCGGAAGGCTCTGGCTGATCCGGTCTGGCGGAAGGCTCTGGCTGATCCGGTCTGGCGGAAGGCTCTGGCTGATCCGGTCTGGCTGACGGCTCTGTAGGCTCTTGGCAGACGGGCGGCTTTGCAGGCTCATGGCAGACGGGCAGCTTTGCAGGCTCATGGCAGACGGGCAGCTTTGCAGGCTCATGGCAGACGGGCAGTTCAGGCGCCGCTGGGCAGACGGGCAGTTCAGGCGCCGCTGGGCAGACGGGCAGTTCAGGCGCCGCTGGGCAGACGGGCAGTTCAGGCGACGCTGGGCAGACGGGCAGCTCAGGCACCGCTGGGCAGACGGGCACACCTGTAGGGAGGAGACGGAGAGACAGCCTGGTGCGTGGGGCTGCCACAGGACCCACCAGGCTGGAGAGACCTACAGGAGGCTTGATGTTAAAAGGCACCTGAAGGACCGGGCTGTGGGGGAGTACTGGAGCTCTGGTGCGCAGCCTTGGCACCACTCCCCCAGGCTGGCATACTACTCCAGCCCGTACCCTCCAGAGTGCAGGCACAGGTTGAACCGGGCTGTGGATGAGCACTGGAGATCTAGTGCCTACTACGCGCACTTCTCCCTTAGGCTCCACTCCCACATTAGCCCGGTACGAGCGGAGCGTAGGCATAGGACGCACTGCACCCTCCCAGCGCCCCGGAGACACAGCACGCAGAGCCGGTGCAGGATACCCTGGACCGAAACTGCGTACCGGAGACCAGACACGCTGAGCAGGCACAATACGCCCCGGCTGGATGCCCACACTCACTTGACACTTTCGGGGGGCTGCCCTATAGCGCACCAGGCTATGGGCACGCACTGGCGACACCGTGCGCTTAACCGCATAACACGGTGCCTGACCAGTGACGCGTTGCTTATAATAAGCACGAGGAGTGCGCTCAGGTCTGCTACCTGGCTTAGCCACACTCCTCTCTAGCCCCCCCCCAAAAAATTTCTGGGGTTGCCTCTCGTACCTGTCCCGCTGCCGTGCTGCCTCCTCATATCGCCGCCGCTCAGCACTCGCTTCCTCCAGCTCAGCTTTGGGGCGACGATACTCCCCAGCCTGTGCCCAGGGTCCTTCTCCATTCAAGATCTCCTCCCATGTCCATGAATCCTGGGATTTCTGCGGTTGCTTTCGCTGCCCTTTTCCCCGCTGCTTGGTTCTGGTAATTTGGTGGGTGGTTCTGTAACGATACTCTAAATCCTCCTCCTCCTCAGACAAGGAGAGGAGAGAGGGATCTGAAGACCAATATGCAGCGAGGTATGATGACATGATTTATTGATTTAAACAAGACACGACATAGACAGAAAACGAACTATACTTGAATAACTACAAAACAACAAACGACGTAGACGCACCTGAACATAAGAACTTACGTATAACGAAGAACGCATGAAAACAGGAACAGACTACATAAACCGAACAAACAAAACCGAAACAGTCCCATGTGGCGTAACATCACACAGACACAGGAGACAACCACCCACAAACAAACAGTGTGAATGCCCTACCTAAATATGACTCTTGATTAGAGGAAAATGCAAACCACCTGCCTCTAATCAAGAGCCATACCAGGCAAACCAAAACCAACATAGAAACGAATAACATAGACTGCCCACCCAAAACACATGCCCTGACCATAAACCCATAAAAACAACATAAAACAGGTCAGGACTGTTACAACACCCCCGTAATCAAAGATGGCGTGATCAACGTGGCGAGAGCAGCCATTCACGCGCGCGCATATGAGAATTTACACCGTGTGCCCAAAGAGTGCCACACCTCAACCAGGAAGTATGGAATTGGTGGGAAAAAAAGGTTTGTGAAAAACAAACAATTTATATAAAGAAACAAATGCATTTTTATGAAACATTAATGAAATTAAGTGTTGAATGTATAAATTAATTAGACTGGGCCCTTAATTAGACTGGGTCTGTAGAAATATACAATAACTGAATGTAAGACGAATGTTACAAAACTCAAGGAAAGAAAGAGAGCTTGCTTAACCGTTGCCTGTCGGGACAGAAGACTTGTGTGTGTTGTTCCGATAATTTGTCATCTCATTTCTAAACACAGTACAATCTATGGTCTCCATTTCCACAATCCATCCATTGAGTCAACAAAGCACATGGCTCATATCTAAAGAACACCCACTGATTATAGAGGAGAGGAGAATGGGTTCTCACCTACAATATGAAGGTCCGTTTGGGAGGGAAAAGGTGAAACCAGGAGAAGAGATGGAGTTGGAGAAGCGAGGGAGTAGAAGGGTGTTGGAGGGGAGGGGAGAAGAGAGTGAGTGGAAGAGGAGAGGAAGTAGGAGAGGAGGGGAGAAGAGAGGGTGTTGGAGGGGAGAAGAAAGGGAGTTAGAGAGGAGGGGAGAAGAGAGGGAGATGCAAAGGAGGGGAGAAGAGAGGGAGTAGGAGGGGAGGGGAGAAGAGAGGGAGATGCAAAGGAGGGGAGAAGAGAGGGAGTAGGATAGGAGGGGAAAAGAGAGGGAGTAGGAGAGGAGGGGAGGGGAGAAGAGAGGGAGTTGGAGAAGAGAGGGTGTTGGAGAGGAGGGGAGAATAGAGGGAGTTGGGGAAGAGAGGGTGTAGGAGAGGAGGAAGGGGAGAAGAGAGGGAGTTGGAGAAGAGAGGGTGTTGGAGGGGAGGGGAGAATAGAGGGAGTTGGGGAAGAGAGGGTGTAGGAGAGGAGGGGAGAAGAAAGGGAGTTGGAGACGAGAGAGAGTAGGAGAGGAGGGGAGATGAGAGGGAGTTGGGGAAGAGAGGGAGTAGGAGAGGAGGGGAGAAGAGAGGGAGTAGGAGGGGAGAAGAGAGGGAGTAGGAGAAGAGAGAGAGTAGGAGAGGAGGGGAGATGAGAGGGAGTAGGAGAAGAGAGGGTGTTGGAGAGAAGAGGAGAAGAGAGGGAGTAGGAGGGGAGGGGAGGGGAGAAGAGAGGGAGTAGAAGAGGAGAGGAGAAGAGAGGGAGTAGGAGGGGAGGGGAGAAGAGAGGGAGTAGAAGAGGAGAGGAGAAGAGAGGGAGTAGGAGGGGAGGGGAGAAGAGAGGGAGTAGAAGAGGAGAGGAGAAGATAGGGAGTAGGAGCGGAGGGGAGGGGAGGGGAGAAGAAATGGAGTTGGAGAGGAGGGGAGGGGAGGGTAGAAGTGAAAGAGAGAGAAAGAGTGGATGGGGAGGGATGTTACACCCCAGAGGGGCTGGAGTCATAACTCATCTTTTATTAAAAATAATGAAAAAAGTTAATGAGTTAATAAGATCTGGAGAGAGGAGGGGTGGAGAGCATTGGACGAGAGGAGGAGGGGGAGAGAGAGAAAGGAGAGCAGACAAGGGAGAGACACCCATATCAGATCAAAGCAAAATCGCACTCTACTTGAACAGAGCTATGCTCAATCATGAGGCATCAAAGCTAAAGGAACTGTATAATATGAATAAATGCTATAGATGGAAGGAAAATAGTGTGGAAATCTACCAAAAAAACTATTAGGCAACAACACATTCAAGAGAAGATATAAACTTGGCAGTAGAAAACCTAAACAGCATATTTGATCTCTCAGCTTCCCTATCAAATATTTTTTTTAAAAGCAGACAACCTAGGGAAAAAAAAGAACAACAATGACAAATGGTTTGATGAAGAATGCAAAAACCTAAGAAAGAAACTGAGAAACCTATCCAACCAAAATCACTAAAACAATACACAAATGCACTACCGGTCCAAAGTTTTAGAACACCTTGTCCCGGTCGTCGCTGGAAGAAGACCAAAGTGCAGCGTGGTGAGCGTACATTTTCCTTTTTATTTCAAATGTCGCCAACAAAACAACAAATGAAAGAAACAACCGTGAAGCTTACAGGGCTATAGTGCCACAAACAAAGTTAGATTCTATAGATTCTTCAATTACATTGAGCTGATTTCTGATGTGCTGTTCCTTCTTTTACCGTAGTGTACATTACCGGTTAAAGGTTTTAGAACACCTACTCATTCAAGGGGTTTTCTTTATTTTTACTATGTTCTACATTATAGAATAATAGTGAAGACATCAAAACTATGAAATAACACATATGGAATCATGTAGTAACCAAAACAGTGTTAAACAAATCAAAATCTATTTTATATTTGAGATTCTTCAAACAGCCACTCTTTGCCTATGGACAATTATCTGAACCTTATATCTGTCTCTGTAGGCCGAGCTGTGAGGTTAACACTAGCCTACTAGCTACCTGTTCATTTTAGGCCTACATTCCTTAAAGACTCTTTGGTTTGGGAGAGGGTCGGGGAAGGATAGATGGCGGAAGCGGATGTTCTGTTTGAAACTGATGGTGCATCGTGTGGAGAGGAGAGTGGGAAGGAATGGATAGAGAACAGGAAGAGAAACAAGAGGTCCAGTAAATAAAAGTTCTGAATCTTCTTTTAGAGTGAGGGTTTTGGACCGAAGGTATGGAACGCCATTTGGGTCTTTGCGTGTCAAAAAATATACACGTCAAATAACACTATTTGATGCGTCAAATAAGCTTTTAATTTGACACTTCAAATAACATAATTATATTATAGCACACTCATACTCCATTTCATGTCTACACATTCCAACATGCCAACCTCGTTTAGCATGATATATTCCATTGTGACATAATTCCGCGATATGTATTCATTTACATCACTTTCAATTGGAGACTTGTATTTTGAAGGCGAACCACAAATTACACTATTGTGGCTAATCCTTATTGTGGCTACTTTCACAGAAGTGGGTCCGACCACCATTAATCAAATAAGAACTGTCTTATAAATTAGGGGTATTTTAGATGATGACACCTAGCTATATAGTTAGCTAGCTAACTATAGGTACTGAAACAGATTATGTCATTTTGCTATGTTTTTGGGGAAGAACATTGTTTGCATCCATCAGCTAGCTCGCTTTGTTTATGACCAGCATTTTTCCAGAGCTTGGGGATGTGTGTCTGCGCTCGTGCGGCAGCGACAGGTGCGCGAGACAAAACTTTACCAGCATCATAGCATACGTATCGGGGAATCGCTGTGACATATGAAATACGAGTGATAATGTAATCAATGTGTAATAACTACGTAAAACAATGATGAACGTGTTATATTATTACGTGACGTGCAGTCCTATTCAGGTCCTGATTGGACAACAAGTTTATTTGAAAAGTAAAGACCCAAACGGCGTTCCATAGGAAGGAGATACCTGGGGGATCCGTTTGATTTCTCTGAAAATCCTAGATGTGTTGGATGAGGTTGCATCAGTGATAAAAACAAGAAGTGGGCTTATTCTGAGGAGCAGAGGGAGGGTGCTTTGCTCCTCATAAAGATATCGGATTGGAATGTGTGCTGTGTGGATCTTCGAAGCAGGGCGTCTATCAACGGGGTTGTCTCTGGGGTGGCGCTAGAAGTGAGTGTAAAGGATATAACTGAAGAAGTAGATGGAGAGGTCGGTGTATACCGACTGACCTGTATAGTGGATGGAGTGGTTCTACTAAGCTATATGGAATTGTTTTAAGGTCATACCAAGGATCATTTAGCTTTTTGATTTAGAGATTTTAAAAACCCCTTGAAGTATTAAAAATACATATATTATTCATTACAAAAATGTATTTGGGCTTTCTGCTATTACAAACACATTGAATAACAGATTCACTACATGGAACAACAGATAGTCCCCCCCCCACAAAAAAAACGAAAGGAAGTTTGTTCTGAAGTGTCTGTCCTGTATCTGAGAGATACAAGAAAGACCAGGACTTTCAAGACTAGTCACTCAACTGAGACTGCTCTTCTCTGTATCACGGAGGCGCTCCGCACTGCTAAAGCTAACTCTCTCTCCTCTGCTCTCATCCTTCTAGACCTATCGGCTGCCTTCGATACTGTGAACCATCAGATCCTCCTCTCCACCCTCTCCGAGTTGGGCATCTCCGGCGCGGCCCACGCTTGGATTGCGTCCTACCTGACAGGTCGCTCCTACCAGGTGGCGTGGCGAGAATCTGTCTCCTCACCACGCGCTCTCACCACTGGTGTCCCCCAGGGCTCTGTTCTAGGCCCTCTCCTATTCTCACTATACACCAAGTCACTTGGCTCTGTCATAACCTCACATGGTCTCTCCTATCATTGCTATGCAGACGACACACAATTAATCTTCTCCTTTCCCCCTTCTGATGACCAGGTGGCGAATCGCATCTCTGCATGTCTGGCAGACATATCAGTGTGGATGACGGATCACCACCTCAAGCTGAACCTCGGCAAGACGGAGCTGCTCTTCCTCCCGGGGAAGGACTGCCCGTTCCATGATCTCGCCATCACGGTTGACAACTCCATTGTGTCCTCCTCCCAGAGCGCTAAGAACCTTGGCGTGATCCTGGACAACACCCTGTCGTTCTCAACTTACATCAAGGCGGTGGCCCGTTCCTGTAGGTTCATGCTCTACAACATCCGCAGAGTACGACCCTGCCTCACACAGGAAGCGGCGCAGGTCCTAATCCAGGCACTTGTCATCTCCCGTCTGGATTACTGCAACTCGCTGTTGGCTGGGCTCCCTGCCTGTGCCATTAAACCCCTACAACTCATCCAGAACGCCGCAGCCCGTCTGGTGTTCAACCTTCCCAAGTTCTCTCACGTCACCCCGCTCCTCCGCTCTCTCCACTGGCTTCCAGTTGAAGCTCGCATCCGCTACAAGACCATGGTGCTTGCCTACGGAGCTGTGAGGGGAACGGCACCTCAGTACCTTCAGGCTCTGATCAGGCCCTACACCCAAACAAGGGCACTGCGTTCATCCACCTCTGGCCTGCTCGCCTCCCTACCACTGAGGAAGTACAGTTCCCGCTCAGCCCAGTCAAAACTGTTCGCTGCTCTGGCACCCCAATGGTGGAACAAACTCCCTCACGACGCCAGGACAGCGGAGTCAATCACCACCTTCCGGAGACACCTGAAACCCCACCTCTTCAAGGAATACCTAGGATAGGATAAAGCAATCCTTCTGCCCCTGCCCCCCCCCCCCTTAAAAGATTTAGATGCACTATTGTAAAGTGGCTGTTCCACTGGATGTCATAAGGTGAATGCACCAATTTGTAAGTCGCTCTGGATAAGAGCGTCTGCTAAATGACTTAAATGTAAATGTAATCAGGAAATGTTTTTTTAATATTTGGCACTAAACAGTCTCCATATATACTTCCTTTAATTTTTTCAACTGGTACCGGGGACCTTCAGACAAGTCTTGTGAGGACAAACGGTTTGGATGCTCGGGACGATTTTGTGAGAAGATCGATGTTCGGGATGTCTCATGGTCTGACAAACAGCGCTCTCTAGCTCTGTCACCTTTCACCACAGATACAGAAGTGTGACATCTGCTGATGTGGTAGATTGAGATGCGTCCAAGCTGACAGATTTCTTTGGGGATTTTTGTGTTATGTGGGGACTCAGGGATTTGACAGCAGAGGAAATACATGGAATCCTGTCGATGAAAGTACCGCCCTGTCAGGCCTCTGATCCTGTGTAGGGATGTGATTTGGACTGTGACGGATGCAGCGTCATTTTTCTCCAGTAGGTGGCGGAAAGCACATTACATTTGTGTGACTGCAATTATACCAGAGGAGAAGAAGTGCCAACTCTTTGCTGCTTGTTTATTGGCAGTTGAATTGTGCAGATTGGCACAATGCCACAATTCTTCAGAATCTACATAAACCTGGACTTAGTCCCTGTTATCCTGAAAACCAAGTTATGTATGTTTTTCAAGAACTTGACTTTTCCTTGAATTTGAATTTGATATATATATATTCTTTTACAGGGACAGGCACATAATCAACGTTTCAGTAAAAGTGCCGGTTTTAGCCAGTCGGCTAATTTGCAACCACTGTCCCTGGCCAACGTTCCCACGGCTACCATGAGAGAGCTCCTGGAGAAAATAAATGGCATGATATTTTCAGATCCATGACTACTGGTAAATGCTATTTATTCTACCACTCCACCACCAGCGTTCAGTACCATTCCTGGTCGTAGGTGGCCTACCTTCACAACCTTACAAAAACTTTGATGGCACTGTGGTTAGTCGTGACAAATATCAGATCCCAAGACGTTCTGGGGCATGTTTTAGTCCAGTAGGCTGCATGTACATACTGTGTACTCAAATTCAAAATACCCAGTAGATGACCCATATAGCTGCACAGTTAAACAGTTCCTCATACAGATGAAACACTCTCACATATTTGAAATCATTTTCTCTCAGAACACTGATTGTTTTAATAGATAATTCCTGAGTCTAGTCAGGTTATAGTACTATATTCTATCACTAGAGGGCATAACTATCTGCTTCATTGGAAGATCACAGTCAGGTTCAGGTGAATAACACCAGAGCTTAGATTTCACCACCAGTCTGGGACGAGAGTTTTAGTTTGTCTGTCTGTCTGTCTGTCTGTCTGTCTGTCTGTCTGTCTGTCCCAGAACAAATTGACATGTGGGCTTCCCCAGTCACTGCTTATTGGTTGAAGTGATAGAAATAGTCTCATTCTAGTTCTGCGGTTAAAGGTCCCCGGTATTCCTTGTTGCAGATTGTCCGTGATATTTTAGACGACTCCCAGTGTCCTGGGGGAGAACATAGAGAAGTGGATCACTGTTATGAACCTGTTATAAACTCATGAATCGTTTTTAGATCTCTTACCTGTCTGTGATGTGATTGATCCCCTGGGCTGGGTGTCTGAGTTAAGTTGGCTGGTCCTGGGCTCAGCTTTCAGGACTGGTAGGACACTGAATCCTCCTCACAGATAGACACAGGGTCAGCGCGATCAGACACACAGGATATAGAATGACACAGGCTATCAACAGTTTTATAGTAGGCTACAGATAATTAGACAGGTGATTTATTTTTATCTGTACTTGTTTTTGCTCACTAGATGCCCCTGTGCTGTGCTGAGTGGAAGGTATGGTTGTTCCTCTGACTTCCTGTACCATCATCAGCACACCGGTCTCACCTGGCCCCGCCCTACAGGAAGAGGTGTGTTCACACAGCAGAGCGACACCTCCCCCCACCTACCCCCCCCCCCCCCCGCACCTGAGAGGGATACAAGACCAGAAGACCAGAGTTGGCTATTCTGTGCACACAGGCTCACCATTGAACTCGCTAGACACGAGAAAATACAATATTTTGGAGTTGTTATGAGTGTATGTTCCGTCACCATGTGTGTTGTCTTTCCCCTTGTTCCTTTTACCCGTCATGGTTGTATTGTGGGGCGACGCTGGCCCGCCCCTCCCCCTGCCGTATCCATAGTAACCACAGCGCAGCAGGCGGGCGTAGGCGGACCTAAAGTCTCTGTTGAGGGCAGCGTAGAGCAAAGGGTTCAGAGCTGAGTTGATGTATCCCAGCCACAGCACCACAGGGTAGGCTGCTGGGTAGTCCTGCATCCTCAGACCCATGATAGTAAACAGGGTGAAGTAGGGGAACCAGCACACCATGAACGCTCCAATCACTGCTGCTAGTGTCACTGTGGCTTTGTGTTCCCGTAGAGCCATCGCTGTTAATGAGGTGAGTTGACGAGGGGCTGACGAGGGGCTGTTGTTGTTGAGGTTGGGTTGTGCATGGATGATGCGTCTGGCCTGGGCCCGGGCGATGCGGAGGATGCGGAGGTAGTTCCAGCACATGATCAGCAGGGGAAGGTAAAAGGTTAAGGAGGCGTCCAACGCAGCGTACGACGGGTTCAGCTTAAACTTACACTCCCTCTCCTCCCCCGGGCCGCGGTTCTGCACGCTGCCGTCCACAGTGTTCCAGCCCAGGTGGATCGGTAGGAACGACACCCCCAGTGACACCGCCCACACCGAAGCCATCGTTATGGCTACCCCCCTCGGCAACACCAGCGACGAGTATCTAAGGGGTGCGGTCACGGCCAGGTAGCGGTCCACGCTGATGGCCAATAGGGTGAGGATGGAGGCAGTGCATAACATAACATCCAATGAGATGTAGATGTTGCAGAGGGTCGGCCCCAGCGGCCAATCGCTGAATTGGAGGAGGGCGGAGAAGGGCAGGACCAGCATGCCAAGCAGCAGGTCAGTGATGGCCAGGGAGACGATGAAACAGTTGGTGAGGCAGCGGAGACGTCGTGTGGCGCAGACGGCCAGACATACCAGGACATTACCAAACACCGTCAGCAGAATGAGCAGGGACAGGGTCACACCTAGTATCACCACAGACAGCATCCTTACTGAAGTCCCAGTCCCTACCCTAACCCCTGCCCTACACCCAGTCCCTACCCTAACCCCTGCCCTACACCCAGTCTCAACCCTAACCCCTGCCCTACACCCAGTCTCAACCCTAACCCCTGCCCTACACCCAGTCTCAACCCTAACCCCTCACTTACACCCAGTCTCAACCCTAACCCCTGCCCTACACCCAGTCTCAACCCTAACCCCTGCCCTACACCCAGTCTCAACCCAAACCCCTCACTTACACCCAGTCCCAACCCCAACCCCTTCCCTACCTCCAGTCCCAGCCCCAACCCCTCACTTACACCCAGTCCCAACCCCTGCCCTACACCCAGTCCCAACCCTAACCCCTCACTTACACCCAGTCCCAGTCCCAGTCCCAGTCCCAACCCTAACCCCTCACTTACACCCAGACCCAGTCCCAACCCTAACCCCTCACTTACACCCAGTCCCAACCCTAACCCCTCACTTACACCCAGTCTCAACCCCAACCCTTGCCCTACAACAACAACTCAGTCCAGTCTCCTTCAGGTAATACTTATCTGGGTGCGTCTATATCCATACCAATGTGCGTAGATGGACATTTATCTGTGTGTTTGAGCTATTTTCCTGAGTATGTTTGGGCATATTTCACATCTATTGGAGTGTATATGTTGTCTGGATGGAGAGGTCTGGATGGAGGTCTGGATGGAGAGGTCTGGATGGAGGTCTGGATGGAGGTCTGGATGGAGGTCTGGATGGAGAGGTCTGGATGGAGGTCTGGATGGAGGTCTGGATGGAGGTCTGGATGGAGAGGTCTGGATGGAGGTCTGGATGGAGAGGTCTGGATGGAGGTCTGGATGGAGAGGTCTGGATGGAGAGGTCTGGATGGAGGTCTGGATGGAGAGGTCTGGATGGAGGTCTAGATGGAGGTCTGGATGGAGAGGTCTGGATGGAGGTCTGGATGGAGGTCTGGATGGAGAGGTCTAGATGGAGGTCTGGATGGAGAGGTCTGGATGGAGAGGTCTGGATGGAGAGGTCTGGATGGAGGTCTGGATGGAGAGGTCTGGATGGAGAGGTCTGGATGGAGGTCTGGATGGAGGGGTCAGTTCATCATTACAGATCCTCTGATTGATGGAGCGATGAGGTTGATGGCTGGTCCAGTCAGTGTTTGATGATGGGCTGTAGAACAGCTCCCTCTGTTGGTGGCTGGTCCACACTAATCTTCCATATCACTCAAAAATTCATCTAAACACACAGAGCAACAGAAAGTTAGACAGAGCCAAAAAACTAAGTACCGTGGCCTGTATACTGCAAGGAGACACTTTACCATGCTACTTACAAGTGCAGTTACTTCCACTAGCAAATCGAAGCAAATGTTGCCCACTGGGCACAGACGTCAATTCAACATGTGTTCAAATCAAATCAAAATCACATTTTATTTCTCACATTTCCCGAATACAGGTGTAGATCTTACCGTGAAATGCTTACATACGAGCCCTTAACCAACAGTGCAGAGTTTTAAAAAGTAAGTAAGAAAAATGTGCTAAATAAACTAAAGGAAAAATAGTAACACAATAAAATAACAATAGCGAGGCTATGCACAATGGGTACTGGTACTGAGTCAATGTGCAGGGTTACGGCTAAGTCGAGGTAATATGTACATGTAGTTAGGGGTAAAGTGACTATGATAGATAATAAACAGAGAATAGCAGCAGTGTATGTGAAGAGTGTGAAGGAATGTGTCCGTGTGTGTGTGTGTTGGAGTGTCGGTGTAGTACATTTACATTTACATTTTTAGTCATTTAGCAGACGCTCTTATCCAGAGCGACTTACAGTAGAGTGCATACATTTTATTACATTTTTTACATACCGAGACAAGGATATCCCTACCGGCCAAACCCTCCCTAACCCGGACGACGCTATGCCAATTGTGCGTCGCCCCACGGAGTGTGAGTGTGTGGTTAGAGTCTCGTGAGTGTACACCGAGCCTGTGCAATGGACTCAGTTAAAAAAATACAAATAAATAAGAATAAAATAAGGGGGTCAATGCAATTAGTCTGGGTAATTAGTCCGGGTAATTAGTCTGGGTAATTAGTCCTGGTAGCCATTTGATGAACTGTCTTATGTCTTGGGGGTAGAAGCTGTTAAGGTGTAATGATTGGGCGGTGAGTCGGAAGCAGATGCAACGTTTTAATAAAACAACAACTCCAAGAACACGACACTAACATAAGGCAGTACCCCAATACACAAGAACAATACCAACTGGTGAGTGAACCTGGGAAAGTGACATATAAAGGGGAGGAAATGATGAAGGTAGTGGAGTCCAGGAGTGAATCATAATGATTCACAGGTGCGTGTAATGATGAATCCCAGGACCAGTGGTTAGTACTCTGGCGATATCGTACGCCGGAGGGGAGGAGCAGGAGCAGGAGCAGACATGACATAAGGAGCCTTACTGCTCTGGTACCGCTTGCTGTGCAGTAGCAGAGATAGCAGTCTGTAACTTGGTTGGCTGAAGTCTTTCTAATTCTTTAGGGCATTCCTCTGACACCACCTGGTGTAGAGGTCCTGGATGGCTGTGAGCTCAGCCCCAGTGATGTACTTGGCCGTACGCACTACCCTCTGTAGTGATGCAACAGGCAGTGATGCAACAAGTTAGGATGCTCTCAATGGTGCAGATGTAGAACTTTCTGAAGATTTGAGGGCCCATGCCCATGCTTCTTCACAACTGTTTGTATGTGTGTGGACCATTTTAAGACCTTAGTGATTTGGACACAGGAACTTGAAGCTCTTGACCCGTTCCTCTGCAGCCACGGATTGGGCTGTTTCCCGTAGTCCCCGATCATCTCCTTGGTCTTACTGACATTGAAGGAGAGGTCGTTGTCCTGGCAGGTCCCTATAGACCGTGTCATCGTCGCTCTTCCCGAACACACACACAAACACACACACACACACGCGTACACACACACACACACGCGTACACACACACACACGCACGTACACACACACACACACACACACACACACACACACACACACACACACACACACACACACACACACACACACACACACACACACACACACACACACACACACACACACACACACACACACACACACACACACACAGGCTCCCATACTCTGTCGGACTCTTGGCAAAGCTTCCTTCCCATAGTTTATGTCCATATCTGGGCATCCTCCAATGTGTAGTGCTGGCCTGACATACCCCCACTCCAGACTGCCTTCCCACAGACAGGTCACAGAGGGGTGTGTGTGTCTGTTTGTGTATTTGAGGAACCATGGTGTTCACGTTTCTCTTTGTATTTTTCTGCATTCATTTGACTTCAGTATTTGATGGGTGTGTGTTGGAATTTGAGAGAGAAGGCGTACGATATGATTGCCTAAGATATGAATACAATGTATGCAACACAATGTAGAACGTGAAACGGACTGTCGGACAAACAATAGTTGCATTAATGTAAACTGAACTAGATGGTTATTCTCACCTGTAGTAGAAAGAGAGGTCAGAGGTAAAAGGACTGGATGGGTTTTGAGAGGTGAAAGGACTGGATGGGTTTTGAGAGGTCAGAGGTGAAAGGATTGGATGGGTTTTGAGAGGTGAAAGGACTGGATGGGTTTTGAGAGGTCAGAGGTGAAAGGACTGGATGGGTTTTGAGAGGTGAAAGGACTGGATGGGTTTTGAGAGGTCAGAGGTGAAAGGACTGGAAGGATTTTCATCAGTAGCAAAGGAAAGTGAACAATTAATCACAAAAGGGAAAAATGTAACCGTCACACTAAAGGAAGCTGTTGTAGCATAGCAAGTTGGAGTCCAGCCAAGCAGTTTGGAGCTGGGGATTTTTCTCTAGAACTGGACCTGGAATGACGGATGAGACTATGTCATGCAGTGCCTAGACAGTATGATTGGGGAGATGCTTGAATACCAATTACACATTTTTGTTAGTCTCATCAAACAGCTGTGTCTTAACCAGTGGCGATCGGTGACGTTTAAGATGAGGGTGGACGACTTTTCTTTCATGAGAATGGCCTTATTTCTATCACAGCATATTGGGTGACTGCCGTTAATATTCATCCAGTTCAATGTAACAGCGATAGGTTTAGGCTACTACATGATACTCAAATTTGTAGATGTAGAAGTAAAGAAATTGATAAAGAAACATTCTGATCCAGATCTAGAGGTAGTTTGTATGTGTTTGGGCTTAAAGGGTTTTCAAACTGAGACATACGGTCACATTCTTATATTGATAGACAAGTTAGAGAGATTGTTTTCCTTCCAAATTCTGCAAATATGGACGACCAATATATATATATATATATACAGTACCAGTCAAAAGTTTGGACAGACCTACTCATTCAAGGGTTTTTCTTTATTTTTACCAGGTAGTCACCTGGAATGCATCATCAAGGCAAAGGGAGCTACTTTGAAGAATCTCAAATGTAAAATATATTTTGATTTGTTTAACACTTTCTTGGTTACTACATGATTCCATATGTGTTATTTCATAGTTTTGATGTCTTCACTATTATTCTACAATGTAGAAGATAGTAAAAATAAAGAAGAACCCTGGAATGAGTAGGTGTGTCTAAACCTTTGACTGGTACCATGTACTGCCATGACGACCTTGGGAGATGGGCCATGGAAACCAGAGGCAGACAGACACTTCAGGCAGACAGACAGGTAGACAGACAGTTAGACTCTTCAGACAGACAGGCAGACAGGAAGATTTGTTGACAGACAGACAGGCGTGCAGGGATGCAGAAATACAGACAGCCATACACACACACAAATAAGCACAAACACACACAAACACACACACACACACACACACACACACACACACACACACACACACACACACACACACACACACACACACACACACACACACACACACACACACACACACACACACACACACACACTCCCAGAGCAGGCTCCTGACAGCGTGCCCTCGTCACGTCACTGTTGGCCCGACACACCTTAGCTCTAATGGAGGAAACCTTCTAAACACTGTGCTAATGGCTAATGCTAACGCTAATGGTTAATGCTAACGCTAATGGCTAATGCTAACGCTCATGGCTAATGCTAACGCTAATGGATAATGCTAACACTAATGGCTAATGCTAACGCTGATGCTAACACAACACACAGCTGCCACACAGGAGCAGGACACTTTAACTAGTGTTTACACAACAACACCCAAGAGAGTGAATGTGCATGTGGTCACAAGTGTGTATACAGAGACTGTTCAGCTTATCTCTCTTGTCTCTCCCACTTTTTTTTCTCTATTTCCTTCTCTATCATCCATATTATATGACATATAATAAACACATTATGGGGATCAGTTTGCCTGGTAACCAGATGTGTTGGTTTCTGTTTTAGCCACATCCTATCTAATTATGCATTTAACCAACTGTTGTCTAAAGTAGAAACACGAACAGATCAGTCAGGTATCACTGTGTAGACAATCGTATACTCACTTCCTCATTCCCAGTTTTCCCAGGAGATTTGGTGACCCCTGTGTCATTGTGTTCCCAGTAAATTGCAGGCTACGAGTGGCTGAGTCAGTTGAAAAGACATTCACAGGGCTAAGTCTGGCACAGAGGTCAAAGGTCAGTCTGGGACCGAGTCATTATTAATGAGCTTCAGAGCACATCACCTATTAATGGCTTGTGAACTCTGGCAAGACAGGTCTTGATAGCAAAGGCATTAATGTATTCATCTCCCAAGGTAGTTCTGTGTGAGAATTGGACTGTTTAATAGTTAGAGTTTTTGTTACCAGCAGGAGTACAGATCTGAGGTCAGCTATACAAATGTACACAAGTTGACGCAAGTCATTATAATAAGAAAGAGGGTCAAACTTACCTCAGTGTCAGTGGTCTTGCTTTGTTTCAGCTGCCTCTCCTCCCCTCTCCTCTACTCTGTGAGACTGGACAGAAACCAGAAGCTCATTCCTCATGTTTGTGTGTGTGTTCATGTATGTGTATGAGTCATATTCCCTTGCTCTCTCTCTCATTCTTTCTCTCGCTCTTTCTCTCGCTCTTTCTCTCGCTCTCTCAGACTTAATTAATCAATTTAATAGCCTTCCAGTTGCATATACAATTTATGATTTATTTTCATACTCGTTCACGCTGCATGGTAAACAAGCTGTCCCTTCTAATAGGGAAGCCTTTAAAAACAAGATGTCAGTTAGCATACAGATCTGAATTAACCGCAGTCCTGTTTTATAGCTCCCCCACATTTTCAATTTCCATGCTAGCGCTTATACTATTCTTCTCTGTCTCTGAGACAAGTTCTGCCTCTCAGATGACACCTATTGCTGATGTAGTACTACGTTGGTTTGTTCATACTGCTGTCCACCAAACATACAGTGGGGAGAACAATATTTGAAACTACCGATTTTGCAGGTTTTACTACTTACAAAGCATGTAGAGGTCTGTAATTTTTATCATAGGTACACTTCAACTGTGAAGTCAAATGCAAATTAATTACTTAAAAATCATACAGTGTGATTTTCTGGATTTTTGTTTTAGATTCCGTCTCTTACAGTTGAAGTGTACCTATGATAAAAAATTACAGACCTCTACATGCTTTGTAAGTAGGAAACCTGCAAAATCGGCAGTGTTTCAAATACTTGTTCTCCCCACTGTAGGAGGAAAACAGTGTCATTATTAAAACTTAAAGGAGGTTGGGAGGGTTCTGTACTGAGTCGTTTTAATTAAGGAGTCTCAGATAGATTGTGGATGTGTATCTTTACTGGCATTCCATTTTTGGGTGAGAAGCAACAGCTTTCAGAGTTGTCAGAGTTGTTCTCTCTGGAATCACATCCCTCTGGGTCAGGTTCTGTGTTACATCTTTTCATCTGTTTATCTCTGTCTTGCAGTCTTTTATTCAATCTCATCCCAGCTCTCTTTATCTCTATCTGTCAGTGACGGAGGCTGTCTCCACCACAGCATGTTTTGTATCCAAAGAGTCCATGCGTCATAACTCCTACCTACATATGGGTTCTCCTACAAACACATGTCTCTTTCCACTAATCACCCCACCTATCTCTCTATCTCTCTATCTCTCTCCCTCTCTCCCTCTCTGCCTCTCTCCCTCTCTCCCTCTCTGCCTCTCTCCCTCTCTCCCTCTCTGCCTCTCTCCCTCTCTCCCTCTCTCCCTCTCTCCCTCTCTCCAGACCCACCTGTCTCCCTCCCTCTCTCCAGACCCACCTGTCTCCCTCCCTCTCTCCCTCTCTCCAGACCCACCTGTCTCCCTCCCTCTCTCCAGACCCACCTGTCTCCCTCCCTCTCTCCCTCTCTCCAGACCCACCTGTCTCCCTCCCTCTCTCCAGACCCACCTGTTTCCCTCCCTCTCTCCCTCTCTCCCTCTCTCCAGCCCACCTGGCGCCACACACCTGTAAACTCCACGCTCTTTTCGTCTTGAGTCGCAAGGTTTCTGCCTCCCTCCTGTTTTTAGGTCAAGGTGATAACGTATCACACACACACACACACACACACTCACACACACACACACACACACACACACACACACACACACACACACACACACACACACACACACACACACACACACACACACACACACACACACACACACACAGCTGCTTACTCAGCTAAATCTTTAGTTTCAGTGGGAGCTAGTATACTTCAATCTACATGTCTGTGTTTTTGCAAACCTTGAAAAGTCTACATTCAGAGCATTTACAAAATGAATCCTCCAGCTTGACAGTAACACTGACCTTTCAGCTTGACAGTAACACTGACCTTTCAGCTTGACAGTAACACTGACCTTTCAGCTTGACAGTAACACTGACCTTTCAGCTTGACAGTAACACTGACCTTTCAGCTTGACAGTAACACTGACCTTTCAGCTTGACAGTAACACTGACCTTTTGGCAGTGATGACCTTTAATCAAGAAGATGCAGAAGAAAGTTGAGCCACCACTTGCCCAAGTATTCTTGGGTGGGCAGAGTTAGAGACGGAGCTGACTAGTCTGGGCATCAACTGACGAGGCAGATACTCGATAACCAAGGAATGAATCCAAAGCAATCAGAATACGATACTAATAACTTTTATTATCATGTAATCCGTCCAACCCTTTGAGTGCATGTGCATGTGTGTTTTTGTAGCTGTGTGTCTTCCTCTCCGGTAAAAGACCATACAAGGCCAGGTATATGTTAACATTTTATGGATTAACTTTAAAAGCTGACAGGAGTTCATGACCCCAGCCTGTTTAACTAAAGACTATTCAGTGGCCTTGTGGTTAGAGTGTCCGCCATGATATTGGAAAGTCTGGAGTTATATCCCCTGCTGAGTCATAACAAAGAGTGTAAAAATGAGACCTGATGCGTCTCTGCTTGGCACTCGGCGTAAGGCCCTGAGATAGACTAGCATCCTGTCCAGGGCGATCTGCTTCTGGAGCTCAGGTGTGATACAGAGTGTCCTCGCGGGAGTGAAGAATGATGTGGAACATCCTTGTTAAACATGTGGATTCATACACACTGTTTCCACAAGGTCATGTTGGGGTTCTCACACAAATTCTCATACAGAACATAACAAACACACACACACACACACACAAACGCACACACACAAACGCACACACACACACACACACACACACACACACACACACACACACACACACACACACACACACACACACACACACACACACACACACACACACACACACACACACACACACACACACACACACACACACACACACACACAAGCGCACTCATTTACAAATGTGTGTGTGTGTGTGTGTGTGTGTGTGTGTCTCTTGGTTTGTTCCATTGTGGTTTCCTGTCTGTCCATTAGAAAGATAAGGTATTCTGCTATAGCCTCTGTCCATTCTGTTTCCACAGCAACTGGGGTGTAATGGACCAAGGATGCATGCTGTGGATGAGAGCGGTCTATCATTTTGTTGTTTATCATTTATTTATAGTTTACGCGTTCTCACGTGTTTTCTGAAAAGCAAAAGTTTGCTTGTCCTGTGCAACTAGTCTATAACTTGACCTCTTGTCAAATGTAATGTCTACCACCCTCTATTGGATAAGTAAGGCAACTACACGTCGATTTTACATCTCCATCACTCATAATGAGTGAATGATGTAGTAGTAGGTTACATCCACAGTGAGTAGAATGGCAGAAGCTTCTTTAGATGCAGGGCTGGTTACATCTGTCCGGTCAGTCCATCAGAGGAGGGGAAGGACGAGCAATAAGAGGAGCTGGGTTTTTTACAAGAGCAGTCCAAGGAAGAGCAGAAACAGATTGCCAAGTCTGTTGTGTTGTCTTATATCAAACATACCAGGTCTATTATTCAGATTCATTCAGAGTGCATTTGAACATTTTATTCCAGATAGGCGGCCAAGAAGTGAATAAGATCATTTGTGACTTTAGACTAAACCACTGCCTCACTTACATTTAACAGCCATACTGCCCATTGGCCACTCGTTGAGAACAGGCTCATTGTTCAGACTGAGGTCAGATGCAGAGCTACAGTCAGTGAACAGGCCCCTAGATGCACAACTACACAACTAACGACAGTTCCCCTGAGAGCTGTGAAGAGACGAAGAAAAGAGAAGAGGAAGGAAGGAGAGGGGGAGGAGCTCTCTGCTTTCATATACAGAACAAAATGCAGAAGTGAGAGGTAGAGTGGAAAACGTATCTCAGACACCCAAAGAGAGAGAGAGAGAGAAAGAGAGTGAGAGGGGAAAAGAGAAGCAGTCATGGCTCCTTGGTTGAGGACCACCACGGAGCGGTATGGCGTAGGTAAGTAATCCACGCTCACCTGTGTAGGCCTCCGTGTGTGTGTGTGTTTGGAGAAGGGTGATGGCCCTTCGCTCTCGCTTTCTCCATGACAGGATGTGGGCGGGTGTCAGCTAACAGACTCTAGCAGTATGACTCTGACAGTGTGACTATGTCTGCACAGTCATGAGGTAGAGATCACTGATAGACCGCTGTGTCGAGAGAAACAAAATGGCTGAATCAGACTTCATGACATGGCTGTCAGGAATCACTTCACACATGATGGCAGTGGTTCAAGTCGTGTTCCTAATCAGAAAGACTGATTCTATCACTGTCAGTTTTCAGAAACATATTGATCTTCAGAGCAGGGTTTCTATTTGCTGCAGTAGTTCTACATGTATTATAAACTGATGACGTGAGAAGGGGAAGATGTTCCGGCTTTGTCCTTATCATGGAGAATCTCTTGATTGACCTGTTCGGCCTTAAAGAGCAGAGTGTTTGATATAGCTCAACCCTGATGCAATATGTACAATAATATTGAATATGAAAAGTAACATGTTTCATTGTTATCGTGTTAGATTGAAAACACAGGAAGTGTTGGAGGGAGGAAGTAGCATGAGGTTTCATAAATACAGGAACAGCACAGTACTGTTTCTAACATCATGTGTACACAGACCTAAAAAACACAGTGTACAACCATATTATTACTGATAAACAAGATATGTATATATATATAGATATACATAGATATTGGACATATAAAGAAGTCACACAATTCTTGACATAGTTGAGGCTGGTGGGAGGAGCTATAGGAGGACGGGCTCATTGTAATGTCTGGAATGGTATAAATGGAACCGTATCAAACATGAAACCATAGGTTTGACTCTATTCCATTTATTCCATTCCCATCCTCCTATAGCTCATCCCACCAGCCTCCTCTGGTGTACAAGCATATATCTGTTTTTCTTTATCTAATCTAAACATGAGGAACAAGCATATATAAATCTCATGATAATAGTGAAAAGACCTCGCTCCCCAACAAGCAAAAAAAACAACATACTATCCTCTACCTCCCCTGAACAATATAGTCTGAATATTTTCTTAGGCTTAAGAGTGAAAACAAAAGGTAAGGAATAGGTTTCGGTTATGTTCTCTCTGTTTTAGGGTCTCTCTCTGCAGTACACTGTATGACCCTCTCGCCTCTCTGTGTCTCCCATAGTAATGTGGAATTTCATTGGCCTTGGAGAGAAGCAGCTGTCTCTGGAGATTGGGGACACGGTCCACATCCAGGAGACCTGCGATGGTAAGGGAGCTGACTGGGAATGTACTGGTTTTACCGGGAATAACTGGTTTTACCGGGAATAATGTGGGATGTAAACTGGGAATAATGTGGGATGTAAACTGGGAATAATGTGGGATGTAAACTGGGAATATTGTGGGATGTAAACTGGGAATAATGTGGGAAGTAAACTGGGAATAATGTGGGATGTAAACTGGGAATAATGTGAAATGTTAACTGGGAATAATGTGGGATGTAAACTGGGAATAATGTGGAATGTTAACTGGGAATAATGTGGCATGAAAACTGGAAATAATGTGGGATGTAAACTGGGAATAATATGAAATGTTAACTGGGAATATTGTGGGATGTAAACTGGGAATAATGTATGGATGTAAACTGGGAATTATGTGGGATGTAAACTGGGAATAATGTCTGGATGTAAACTGGGAATAATGTGGGATGTAAACTGGGAATAATGTCTGGATGTAAACTGGGAATAATGTGGGATGTAAACTGGGAATAATGTGAAATGTTAACTGGGAATATTGTGGGATGTAAACTGGGAATAATGTCTGGATGTAAACTCGGAATAATGTGGGATGTAAACTGGGAATAATGTGAAATGTTAACTGGGAATATTGTGGGATGTAAACTGGGAATAATGTCTGGATGTAAATTGGAAATAATGTGGGATGTAAACTGGGAATAATGTGAAATGTTAACTGGGAATAATGTGGGATGTAAACTGGGAATAATGTCTGGATGTGAACTGGGAATATTGTGGGATGTAAACTGGGAATTATGTGGGATGTAAACTGGGAATAATGTCTGGATGTAAACTGGGAATATTGTGGGATGTAAACTGGGAATAATGTGAAATGTTAACTGGGAATATTGTGGGATGTAAACTGGGAATAATGTGGGATGTAAAATGGGAATAATGTGGGATGTAAACTGGGAATAATGTCTGGATGTAAACTGGAAATAATGTTGGATGTAAACTGGAAATAATGTGGGATGTAAACTGGGAATAATGTGAAATGTTAACTGGGAATAATGTGGGATGTAAACTGGGAATAATGTCTGGATGTAAACTGGGAATAATGTGGAATGTAAACTGGAAATAATGTGGGCTGTAAACTGGGAATAATGTGAAATGTTAACTGGGAATATTGTGGGATGTAAACTGGGAATAATGTCTGGATGTAAACTGGGAATAATGTGGAATGTTAACTGGGAATGCTGTGGAATGTAAACTGGGAAGAATGTGGAATGTTAACTGGGAATAATGTGGGATGTAAACTGGGAATAATGTCTGGATGTAAACTGGGAATAATGTGGGATGTAAACTGGGAAGAATGTGGAATGTTAAATGGGAATAATGTGGGATGTAAACTGGGAATAATGTGGAATGTTAACTGGGATAATGTGGGATGTAAACTGGGAATAATATGAAATGTTAACTGGGAATATTGTGGGATGTAAACTGGGAATAATGTCTGGATGTAAATTGGAAATAATGTGGGATGTAAACTGGGAATAATGTGAAATGTTAACTGGGAATATTGTGGGATGTAAACTGGGAATAATGTCTGGATGTGAACTGGGAATATTGTGGGATGTAAACTGGGAATAATGTCTGGATGTAAACTGGGAATATTGTGGGATGTAAACTGGGAATAATGTGAAATGTTAACTGGGAATATTGTGGGATGTAAACTGGGAATAATGTGGGATGTAAAATGGGAATAATGTGGGATGTAAACTGGGAATAATGTCTGGATGTAAACTGGAAATAATGTTGGATGTAAACTGGAAATAATGTGGGATGTAAACTGGGAATAATGTGAAATGTTAACTGGGAATAATGTGGGATGTAAACTGGGAATAATGTCTGGATGTAAACTGGGAATAATGTGGAATGTAAACTGGAAATAATGTGGGCTGTAAACTGGGAATAATGTGAGATGTTAACTGGGAATAATGTGGGATGTAAACTGGGAATAATGTCTGGATGTAAACTGGGAATAATGTGGAATGTTAACTGGGAATGCTGTGGAATGTAAACTGGGAAGAATGTGGAATGTTAACTGGGAATAATGTGGGATGTAAACTGGGAATAATGTCTGGATGTAAACTGGGAATAATGTGGGATGTAAACTGGGAAGAATGTGGAATGTTAAATGGGAATAATGTGGGATGTAAACTGGGAATAATGTGGAATGTTAACTGGGATAATGTGGGATGTAAACTGGGAATAATATGAAATGTTAACTGGGAATATTGTGGGATGTAAACTGGAAATAATGTCTGGAAGTAAACAGGGAATTATGTGGGATGTAAACTGGGAATAATGTGGGACGTAAACTGGGAATAATGTGAAATGTTAACTGGGAATATTGTGGGATGTAAACTGGGAATAATGTGGGATGTAAACTGGGAATAATGTCTGGATGTAAACTGGGAATAATGTGGGATGTAAACTGGAAATAATGTGGGATGTAAACTGGGAATAATGTGAAATGTTAACTGGGAATAATGTGGGATGTTTCTGGGAATAATGTCTGGATGTAAACTGGGAATAATGTGGAATGTTAACTGGGAATAATGTGGGACGTAAACTGGGAATAATGTGGAATGTTAACTGGGAATACTGTGGGATGTAAACTGGGAATAATGTCTGGATGTCAACTGGGAATAATGTCTGGATGTAAACTGGGAATAATGTGGGATGTAAACTGGAAATAATGTGGGATGTAAACTGGGAATAATGTGAAATGTTAACTGGGAATAATGTGGGATTTTCTGGGAATAATGTCTGGATGTAAACTGGGAATAATGTGGAATGTTAACTGGGAATACTGTGGAATGTAAACTGGGAATAATGTGGAATGTTAACTGGGAATACTGTGGGATGTAAACTGGGAATAATGTCTGGATGTCAACTGGCAATAATGTGGGATGGAATCTGAGTATAATGTGGGATGGAAAATGGGATTTAAACTGGGACTGGAAACTTAGATTAATGTGGTATGTTGTGACTGTATCCTGTGTTGTGACTGTATCCTGTGTTGTGACTGTTTCCTGTGTTGTGACTGTATCCTGTGTTGTGACTGTACCCTGTGTTGTGACTGTACCCTGTGTTGTGACTGTATCCTGTTTTGTGACTGTACCCTGTGTTGTGACTCTATCCTGTGTTGTGACTCTATCCTGTGTTGTGACTGTATCCTGTTTTTTGACTGTATCCTGTGTTGTGACTGTATCCTGTGTTGTGACTGTATCCTGTGTTGTGACTGTATCCTGTGTTGTAACTGTATCCTGCGTTGTGACTGTTTCCTGTGTTGTGACTGTATCCTGTGTTGTGGCTGTTTCCTGTGTTGTGACTGTACCCTGTGTTGTGACTGTATCCTGTGTTGTGACTGTTTCCTGTGTTGTGACTGTATCCTGTGTTGTGACTGTACCCTGTGTTGTGACTGTACCCTGTGTTGTGACTGTATCCTGTGTTGTGACTCTATCCTGTGTTGTGACTCTATCCTGTGTTGTGACTGTACCCTGTGTTGTGACTGTATCCTGTTTTGTGACTGTATCCTGTGTTGTGACTGTATCCTGTGTTGTGACTGTACCCTGTGTTGTGACTGTATCCTGTGTTGTGACTGTATCCTGTGTTGTGACTGTATCCTGTGTTGTGACAGTATCCTGTGTTGTCACTGTATCCTCTGTTGTGACTCCATCCTGTGTAGTGACTCTATCCTGTGTTGTGACTGTACCCTGTGTTGTGACTCTATCCTGTGTTGTGACTCTATCCTGTGTTGTGACTGTATCCTGTTTTGTGACTGTACCCTGTGTTGTGACTCTATCCTGTGTTGTGACTGTACCCTGTGTTGTGACTCTATCCTGTGTTGTGACTCTATCCTGTGTTGTGACTGTACCCTGTGTTGTGACTCTATCCTGTGTTGTGACTCTATCCTGTGTTGTGACTGTATCCTGTTTTTTGACTGTATCCTGTGTTGTGACTGTATCCTGTGTTGTGACTGTATCCTGTGTTGTGACTGTATCCTGTGTTGTAACTGTATCCTGCGTTGTGACTGTTTCCTGTGTTGTGACTGTATCCTGTCTTGTGACTGTATCCTGTGTTGTGGCTGTTTCCTGTGTTGTGACTGTACCCTGTGTTGTGACTGTATCCTGTGTTGTGACTGTTTCCTGTGTTGTGACTGTATCCTGTGTTGTGACTGTACCCTGTGTTGTGACTGTACCCTGTGTTGTGACTGTATCCTGTGTTGTGACTCTATCCTGTGTTGTGACTCTATCCTGTGTTGTGACTGTACCCTGTGTTGTGACTGTATCCTGTTTTGTGACTGTATCCTGTGTTGTGACTGTATCCTGTGTTGTGACTGTACCCTGTGTTGTGACTGTATCCTGTGTTGTGACTGTACCCTGTGTTGTGACTGTATCCTGTGTTGTGACAGTATCCTGTGTTGTCACTGTATCCTCTGTTGTGACTGTACCCTGTGTTGTGACTCTATCCTGTGTTGTGACTGTACCCTGTGTTGTGACTCTATCCTGTGTTGTGACTTTATCCTGTGTTGTGACTGTATCCTGTTTTGTGACTGTATCTTGTGTTGTGACTCTATCCTGTGTTGTGACTGTATCCTGTGTTGTGACTGTACCCTGTATTGTGACTCTATCCTGTGTTGTGACTGTACCCTGTGTTGTGACTCTATCCTGTGTTGTGACTCTATCCTGTGTTGTGACTGTATCCTGTTTTTTGACTGTATCCTGTGTTGTGACTGTATCCTGTGTTGTGACTGTATCCTGTGTTGTGACTGTATCCTGTGTTGTAACTGTATCCTGCGTTGTGACTGTTTCCTGTGTTGTGACTGTATCCTGTGTTGTGACTGTATCCTGTGTTGTGGCTGTTTCCTGTGTTGTGACTGTACCCTGTGTTGTGGCTGTTTCCTGTGTTGTGACTGTATCCTGTGTTGTGACTGTATCAAATCAAATCAAGTTTATTTTATATACCCCTTCGTACATCAGCTAATATCTCGAAGTGCTGTACAGAAACCCAGCCTAAAACCCCAAACAGCAAGCAATGCAGGTGTAGAAGCACGGTGGCTAGGAAAAACTCCCTAGAAAGGCCAAAACCTAGGAAGAAACCTAGAGAGGAACCAGGCTATGAGGGGTGGCCAGTCCTCTTCTGGCTGTGCCGGGTGGAGATTATAACAGAACATATGGTCCTAGGGCTCAGGTCCTCCGAGAGAGAGAAAGAAAGAGAGAAGGAGAGAATTAGAGAGAGCCAAGATGTTCAAAATTTTCATAAGTGACAAGCATGGTCAAATAATAATCAGGAATAAATGTCAGTTGGCTTTTCATAGCCGATCATTAAGAGTTGAAAACAGCAGGTCTGGGACAGGTAGGGGTTCCTTAACCGCAGGCAGAACAGTTGAAACTGGAATAGCAGCAAGGCCAGGTGGACTGGGGACAGCAAGGAGTCATCATGCCCGGTAGTCCTAACGTATGGTCCTAGGGCTCAGGTCCTCCGAGAGAGAGAAAGAAAGAGAGAAGGAGAGAATTAGAGAGAGCCAAGATTTTCAAAATGTTCATAAATGACAAGCATGGTCAAATAATAATCAGGAATAAATGTCAGTTGGCTTTTCATAGCCGATCATTAAGAGTTGAAAGCAGCAGGTCTGGGACAGGTAGGGGTTCCATAACCGCAGGCAGAACAGTTGAAACTGGAACAGCAGCAAGGCCAGGTGGACTGAGGACAGCAAGGAGTCATAATGCCCGCTAGTCCTGACGTATGGTCCTAGGGCTCAGGTTCTCCGAGAGAGAGAAAGAAAGAGAGAAGGAGAGAATTAGAGAGAGCATACTTAAATTCACACAGGACACTGGATAAGACAGGAGAAGTACTCCAGATATAATCAACTGACCCTAGCCCCCCGACACATAAACTACTGCAGCATAAATACTGGAGGCTGAGACAGGAGGGGTCAGGAGACACTGTGGCCCCATCCGATGATACCCCCGGACAGGGCCAAACAGGAAGGATATAACCCCACCCACTTTGCCAAAGCACAGCCCCTGCACCACTAGAGGGATATCTTCAACCACCAACTTACAATCCTGAGACAAAGCCGAGTATAGCCCACAAAGATCTCCACCACAGCACAAACCAAGTGGGGGGCGCCAACCCAGACAGGAAGATCACGTCAGTAACTCAACCCACTCAAGTGACGCACCCCTCCTAGGGACGGCATGAAAGAGCACCAGTAAGCCAGTGACTCAGACCCTGTTAATAGGGTTAGAGGCAGAGAATCCCAGTGGAGAGAGGGGAACCGGCCAGGCAGAGACAGCAAGGGCGGTTCGTTGCTCCAGAGCCTTTCCGTTCACCTTCACACTCCTGGGCCAGACTACACTCAATCATATGACCTACTGAAGAGATAAGTCTTCAGTAAAGACTTAAAGGTTGAGACCGAGTCTGCGTCTCTCACATGGGTAGGCAGACAGTTCCATAAAAATGGAGATCTATAGGAGAAAGCCCTGCCTCCAGCTGTTTGCTTAGAAATTCTAGGGACAATTAGGAGGCCTGCGTCTTGTGACCGTAGCGTACGTGTAGGTATGTACGGCAGGACCAACTCGGAAGGATAGGTAGGAGCAAGCCCATGTAACGCTTTATAGGTTAACAGTAAAACCTTGAAATCAGCCCTTGCCTTAACAGGAAGCCAGTGTAGGGAAGCTAGCACTGGAGTAATATGATCAAATTTCTTAGTTCTAGTCAGGATTCTAGCAGCCGTATTTAGCACTAACTGAAGTTTATTTAGTGCTTTATCCGGGTAGCCGGAAAGTAGAGCATTGCAGTAGTCTAACCTAGAAGTAACAAATGCATGGATTCATTTTTCTGCATCATTTTTGGACAGAACATTTCTGATTTTTGCAATGTTACGTAGATGGAAAAAAGCTGTCCTTGAAACAGTCTTGATATGTTCGTCAAAAGAGAGATCAGGGTCAAGAGTAATGCCGAGGTCCTTCACAGTTTTATTTGAGACGACTTTACACCCATCAAGATTAATTATCAGATTTAACAGAAGATCTCTTTGTTTCTTGGGACCTAGAACAAGCATCTCTGTTTTGTCCGAGTTTAAAAGTAGAAAGTTTTCAGCCATCCACTTCCTTATGTCTGAAACACAGGCTTCTAGCGAGGGCAATTTTGGGGCTTCACCATGTTTCATTGAAATGTACAGCTGTGTGTCATCCGCATAGCAGTGAAAGTTAAAATTATGTTTTCGAATAACATCCCTAAGAGGTAAAATATATAGTGAAAACAATAGTGGTCCTAAAACGGAACCTTGAGGAACACCGAAATGTACAGTTGATTTGTCAGAGGACAAACCATTCACAGAGACAAACTGATATCTTTCCGACAGATAAGATCTAAACCAGGCCAGAACTTGTCCGTGTAGGCCAATTTGGGTTTCCAGTCTCTCCAAAAGAATGTGGTGATCGATGGTGTCAAAGGCAGCACTAAGGTCTAGTAGCACGAGGACAGATGCAGAGCCTCGGTCTGACGCCATTAAAAGGTCATTTACCACCTTCACAAGTGCAGTCTCAGTGCTATGATCTGTTCTAAAACCAGACTGAAGCATTTCGTATACATTGTTTGTCTTCAGGAAGGCAGTGAGTTGCTGCGCAACAGCTTTTTCTAAAATTTTTGAGAGGAATGGAAGATTCGATATAGGCCGATAGTTTTTTATATTTTCCGGGTCAAGGTTCGGCTTTTTCAAGAGAGGCTTTATTACTGCCACTTTTAGTGAGTTTGGTACACATCCGGTGGATAGAGAGCCGTTTATTATGTTCAACATAGGAGTGCCAAGCACATGAAGCAGCTCTGTCACGGTTTTCTAAATTAGAACCCAGAAGCAGACCAGGACAAGGAGAGTAGGACGAAGGGGAGTATTTATTTACAAGTTTAAACGTAGAGGTAGAATGATCCAGGTGGCGGAGCGGGCAGCGTAGGTGAGTTGATGGGAGTGAATAGGCAGATCCAAGGGAGTAACAGAAGCCACCAACGACCAGGCAGGGATGGGGTGAGTGTTCCGGGTGAATGACTGTAGACAGAACAAACGGAGGTAAGTTCAAGGCAAGGAAGACGTACAAAACAACAAACAAACTCTATCAAACTGGAGGCTGATACGCTGGCACAACATACTGTTCATGGCTAACGATCCGGCAGGGAATGGATGTCAGGTCAGAGCTTATGAAGTGGAGGGGTGATGATCAGGACCAGGTGTGCAGATAGCTGATGGGATACAGGTGCGGGTAATCAGAGATCTCCAAACTAGCTACGTCGCCCGGCAACCAGACAGGGGGCGTTCCAGGACACCGGAAAAACACTCCAGGACAGAACACAGGCAAAAACAGACTCAGGAAGCGGGATTCGTGACAGTACCCCCCCTCCGACGAACGCCACTGGGCGGACTACCCGGAGCGCCAGGGTGGAGGTGGTAGAAGTCACGAAGCAGGTCAGCATCAAGGATCTGACGCCGAGGAATCAAACTCCTCTCCTCTGGGCCATATCCTTCCCAATCCACGAGATACTGGAACCCTCGACCCCGCCGTCTGGAGTCCATGATGCGGCGCACCGTGTAGGCAGGACCACCTCCGATCATCCGAGGAGGAGGAGGACGAGGAGGAGGGGGGAACAGAAGACTGAGGAGAACCGGCTTGAGGCAGGAGACATGAAAGGTGGGGTGTACTCTAAGCGTTGCAGCCAACTTGAGTCGAACCACAACAGGATTAATGATTCTCTCCATCACAAACGGACCAATGAACTTCTGTGACAGTTTCTTTGACTCAGTCCGTAGAGGAAGATCCCGTGTAGCCAACCAAACCTTATCTCCGACGGTATAAGCGGGGGCAGGAATACGGCTATGATTCGCCTGGATCTGATACCGGTCAGAAACTCTAAGGAGGGCCTTCCTGGCCCGATGCCAGGTCCGGTGGCAACGACGAATGTGGGCCTGGACAGAGGGAACCGAGAGATCCCTCTCCTGAGAAGGAAACAAGGGAGGTTGGTAGCCGTACAGGCACTGGAAGGGAGACATCCCAGTGGCAGATGAAGGGAGAGTATTATGGGCATACTCGACCCAGGGTAACTGAGAGGACCAAGAGGTGGGATCAGAGGAGACAAGGCAGCGCAGCGTGGACTCCATCTTCTGGTTGGCTCTCTCCGCCTGACCATTAGATTGGGGGTGAAATCCAGAAGTGGGACTGACTGTAGCTCCAATGGCCAAATAAATGGATCTCCAGACAGCAGAGGTAAACTGAGGACCACGGTCAGAAACAATGTCACTGGGCAACCCGTGGACCCTGAAAACCTCCCTAACAAGGATCTTGGACGTCTCAGTGGCAGATGGAAGCTTGGAGATGGGGACAAAGTGAGCGAACTTGCTGAATCTGTCCACAATGGTCAGAATGACCGTGTTCCCAACAGAAGAGGGCAACCCCGTGACAAAGTCCAGAGCCAGATGTGACCAAGGTCGCCCGGGGAATAGGTAGGGGGTGAAGAAGCCCAGAGCTGGGCCGATTGGTACTCTTATTCTGCGCACAAACAGGACAAGCGGCAACAAACCTCCGGGTATCTTCTCCCATGGCAGGCCACCAAAATCGTCTGCGCAGTAGCGCCATATTCCGAGCAACGCCAGGGTGACAAGCTATCTTGCTGGCGTGGGACCACTGAAGGACAGCAGAACGGACCGACTCAGGCACGAACAACCGACCGGGTGGACCGTTACCGGGGCCGGGCTGCGTCCGAAGGGCCGCCATCACATCCTCCTCAATCCTCCATGTAACGGCTCCCACGACAAAGTTCTGGGGAAGAATCGTCTCAGTCTTGGCCCCACTCTCCTCCGTCTTGGAGAACATCCGGGACAAGGCGTCCGCCTTGCCGTTCTTCGACCCAGGTCGAAACGTCAGGGAAAAATTGAAGCGTCCAAAAAACAAAGCCCACCTGGCCTGACGGGAGTTGAGACGTCTAGCCGATTGCACGTAAGCCAGATTCTTGTGGTCAGTCCAGACCACAAACGGTTGCTCCGCTCCCTCCAACCAGTGGCGCCACTCCTCCAAGGCAAGCTTCACAGCGAGAAGCTCCCGGTTACCCACATCGTAGTTTCTCTCAGCTGGTGAAAGACGACGAGTAGAAGGCGCAGGGATGGAGTTTACCGTCAGTGGAGCTACTCTGGGACAGGATGGCGCCCACTCCCACATCAGACGCATCCACCTCAACAACTTCAACAAGAGCTTATGAAGTGGAGGGGTGATGATCAGGACCAGGTGTGCAGATAGCTGATGGGATACAGGTGCGGGTAATCAGAGATCTCCCAACTAGCTACGTCGCCCGGCAACCAGACAGGGTGCGTTCCAGGACACCGGAAAAACACTCCAGGACAGAACACAGGCAAAAACAGACTCAGGAAGCGGGATTCGTGACAAGCTCCTTCAGTAGTTTAGTTGGAATAGGATCCAGTATGCAGCTTGAAGGTTTAGAGGCCATGATTATTTTCATCATTGCGTCAAGAGATATAGTACTAAAACACTTAAGTGTCTCTCCTGATCCCAGGCCCTGGCAGAGCTGGGCAGATCCAGGACAGCTAAGCCCTGGAGGAATACGCAGATTTAAAGAGGAGTCCGTAATTTGCTTTCTAATGATCATGATCTTTTCCTCAAAGAAGTTCATGAATTTATTACTGCTGAAGTGAAAGCCATCCTCTCTTGGGGAATGCTGCTTTTTAGTTAGCTTTGCAACAGTATCAAAAATAAATTTTGGATTGTTCTTATTTTCCTCAATTAAATTGGAAAAGTAGGATGACCGAGCAGCAGTGAGGGCTCTTCATTACTGCACGGTACTGTCTTTCCAAGCTAGTCGGAGACTTTTCAGTTTGGTGTGGCGCTATTTCCGTTCCAATTTTCTGGAAGCTTGCTTCAGAAATCGGGTATTTTCTGTATACCAGGGAGCTAGTTTCTTATGACAAATGTTTTTCGTTTTTAGGGGTGCAACTGCATCTAGGGTATTGCGCAAGGTTAAATTGAGTTCCTCAGTTAGGTGGTTAACTGATTTTTGTCCTCTGACGTCCTTGGGTAGGCAGAAGGAGTCTGGAAGGGCATCAAGGAATTTTTGTGTTGTCTGAGAATTTATAGCACGACTTTTGATGCTCCTTGGTTGGGGTCTGAGCAGATTATTTGTTGCGATTGCAAACGTAATAAAATGGTGGTCCGATAGTCCAGGATTATGAGGAAAAACATTAAGATCTACAACATTTATTCCATGGGACAAAACTAGGTCCAGAGTATGACTGTGGCAGTGAGTAGGTCCAGAGACATGTTGGACAAAACCCACTGAGTCGATGATGGCTCCGAAAGACTTTTGGAGTGGGTCTGTGGACTTCTCCATATGAATATTAAAATCACCAAAAATTAGAATATGATCTGCTATGACTACAAGGTCCGATAGGAATTCAGGGAACTCAGTGAGGAACGCTGTATATGGCCCAGGAGGCCTGTAAACAGTAGCTATAAAAAGTGATTGAGTAGGCTGCATACATTTCATGACTAGAAGCTCAAAAGATGAAACCGTCATTTTTTTTTTTTGTAAATTGAAATTTGCTATTGTAAATGTTAGCAACACCTCCGCCTTTGCGGGATGCACGGGGGATATGGTCACTAGTGTAACCAGGAGGAGAGGCCTCATTTAACACAGTAAATTCATCAGGCTTCAGCCATGTTTCAGTCAGGCCAATTACATCAAGATTATGATCAGTGATTAGTTCATTGACTATAACTGCCTTTGAAGGGAGGGATCTAACATTAAGTAACCCTATTTTGAGATGTGAGGTATCACAATCTCTTTCAATAATGGCAGGAATGGAGGAGGTCTTTATCCTAATGAGATTGCTAAGGCGAACACCGCCATGTTTAGTTTTGCCCAACCTAGGTCGAGGCCCTGTGTACCCTGTGTTGTGGTTGTATCCTGTGTTGTGACTGTTTCCTGTGTTGTGACTGTTTCATGTGTTGTGACTGTACCCTGTGTTGTGACTGTATCCTGTGTTGTGGCTGTTTCCTGTGTTGTGACTCTATCCTGCGTTGTGACTGTATCCTGTGTTGTGACTGTATCCTGTGTTGTGACTGTATCCTGTGTTGTGACTGTATCTTGTGTTGTGACTCTATCCTGTGTTGTGACTGTTTCCTGTGTTGTGACTGTATCCTGTGTTGTGACGGTATCCTGTGTTGTGACTGTACCCTGTGTTGTGACTGTATCCTGTGTTGTGACTGTATCCTTTGTTGTGACTGTATCCTGTTTTGTGACTGTATCCTGTGTTGTGACTGTATCCTGTGTTGTGACTGTACCCTGTGTTGTGACTGTTTCCTGTGTTGTGACTGTATCCTGTGTTGTGACTGTATCCTGTGTTGTGACTCTATCCTGTGTTGTGACTGTATCCTATGTTGTGACTCTATCCTGTGTTGTGACTGTATCCTGTGTTGTGACTGTACCCCGTGTTGTGACTGTACCCTGTGTTGTGACTGTACCCTGTGTTGTGACTGTACCCTGTGTTCTGACTGTATCCTGTGTTGTGACTGTATCCTGTGTTGTGGCTGTATCCTGTGTTGTGACTGTACCCTGTGTTGTGACTGTATCCTGTGTTGTGACTGTATCCTGTGTTGTGACTGTATCCTGTGTTGTGACTGTACCCTGTGTTGTGACTGTACCCTGTGTTGTGACTGTATCCTGTGTTGTGACTGTATCCTGTGTTGTGACTGTATCCTGTGTTGTGACTGTACCCTGTTTTCTCTGGTTGCAGGCTGGTATAAAGGCTACCTGGTCAGGAACAATGATCGACAGGTAAGACACAGCTGGATAACTGAAGACAGGATAGTACGTTTGGATGTGAGCAAGTATCTCTCTACATACTCCCTCCCTCCCTCCCTCCCTCCCTCTCCTTGTCTCCCTCCATATATTCAGGGCGCGTTCCCAGCCAGCATAGTGCAGCTGAGGAAGGTCATCATCGAAAAAAGAGGGTGAGTGATGTGTGTGTTTGTGTGTGTGTCAGTGTCATATGCTTACCGGTGTGTGTGTGTGTGTGTGTGTGTGTGTGTGTGTGTGTGTGTGTGTGTGTGTGTGTGTGTGTGTGTGTGTGTGTGTGTGTGTGTGTGTCAGTAATATGTGGTATTTCCTCCACAGGGATCAGGAGGTGGTGTTGTCAGCAGAGATGCCCCTAGTGAAGGAGGTGACCACCACTCTGAGGGAGTGGGGAAGCATCTGGAAACAGCTCTATGTGGTAAACACTCCACACTTTGTGTGTGTTTGGTGTATGTGTACGTGCACATGTGTGTGTAACAAGATCTCTCTCTCCCTAGGCCAATAAGAAGAGGCGTGTGGTGCAGGTCCAAGGGCTGATGTGGGATTTGATGGAATGGCGTTCCCAACTCCTGTCTGGCACGTTGCCTAGCGATGAGTTCAAGGAGCTCAAACAGAAAGTCACCTCCAAGATCGACTATGGCAACAAGTATGGCCAATAAACCCCTACTGAATCACTAAAATAGATCATTCTCATTTGAGGAACTCCGTCTCTGTATCTGGCTGAGGGAGAACCCTTTCTCTCTTCCATAATCTCCTCCTCCTCCCCCTTCCTCCCTTCCAGGATCTTGGAGTTGGACCTGGTGGTGCGGGATGTGAACGGGAATATGCTGGACCCAGAAAACGCCAGCGTGATTAGCCTGTTCCGAGCCCACCAAGACGCCACCACCAAGATCAACGAACGCATCAAAGAGGAACAGGTCAGACAGAGAGTAAGAGAGGAGCAAAGACAACTAACAGAAAGTGGTTGACAGGGCTAACAGGGTTGAAATTGGGAGAATAGTGGCTGGAGTAAGATTGAGAGAGTTGACAGAGTAACGGAAAGAAGACAATGAGTAACGGAAAGAAGACAACTCTCTCTGTCTCTGTCTCTGTCTCTGTCTCTCTCTCTCTGTCTCTCTGTCTCTCTCTCTCTCTCTCTCTCTCTCTCTCTCTCTCTCTCTCTCTCTCTCTCTCTCTCTCTCTCTCTCTCTCTCTCTCTCTCTCTCTCTCTCTCTCTCTCTCTCTCTCTCTCTCTCTCTCTCTCTCTCTCTCTCTCTCTCTCTCTCTCTCTCTCTCTCTCTCTCGTAGTCCAACATTCAGACGGACCACTCAGTAATCTCGGCCCGGATCCAGTCCTCTCCCACTCACAGCCTCTATGTCTTTGTCCGGAACTTTGTCTGTCGGATCGGAGAGGATTCTGAACTCTTCATGTCCCTCTACGACCCCAACAAGCAGACCATCATCAGGTCTCTTTTTAAACATCCCTCTATCCTGCTCTCTTTTTTACATCTCTGCATCATTCATTCATCCTGCCTCTCTCTCCTCAGCCCTCTCCCACTTCTCTTTCTCCTCTTCTCCACATCTCCCTGTTCCTCTCTCTCTCCTCAGCCCTCTCCCACTTCTCTTTCTCCTCTTTTACACATCTCCCTGTTCCTCTCTCTCTCCTCAGCCCTCTCCCACTTCTCTTTCTCCTCTTTTACACATCTCCCTGTTTCTCTCTCTCTCCTCAGCCCTCTCCCACTTCTTTTTCTCCTCTATTACGCATCTCCCTGTTTCTCTCTCTCTCCTCAGCCCTCTCCCACTTCTCTTTCTCCTCTTCTCCACATCTCCCTGTTCCTCTCTCTCTCCACAGCCCTCTCCCACTTCTCTTTCTCCTCTTCTACACATCTCCCTGTTTCTCTCTCTCTCCTCAGCGCTCTCCCACTTCTTTTTCTCCTCTTTTACACATCTCCATGTTCCTCTCTCTCTCCTCAGCGCTCTCCCACTTCTCTTTCTCCTCTTTTACACATCTCCCTGTTTCTCTCTCTCTCCTCAGCCCTCTCCCACTTCTCTTTCTCCTCTTTTACACATCTCCCTGTTTCTCTCTCTCTCCTCAGCGCTCTCCCACTACTCTTTCTCCTCTTTTACACATCTCCATGTTCTTCTCTCTCTCCTCAGCCCTCTCCCACTACTCTTTCTCCTCTTTTACACATCTCCATGTTCCTCTCTCTCTCCTCAGCCCTCTCCCACTTCTCTTTCTCCTCTTTTACACATCTCCCTGTTCCTCTCTCTCTCCTCAGCGCTCTCCCACTTCTCTTTCTCCTCTTTTCTTCCCCCCACCCCCCCACCCCCCGTTTTCCATATATGTTTTGTATTCCTGTACTGTAGTCACAGTTAATGATAAACACAGAAGGTTGCACATGGAAAGGCAGCGCTTGACTGGCAGCTGTCAGTGCTCTGACACCAGTAATGTTGATAGCTGTCTTTCTCTCTCACTCCCTTTCTCTTCCTCTCTTCCCCTTATCCACATTTTCCCCTGTTCTCAACGTCTAACCTAATGGACATACTATTTAAATATCATGGTAGAAATTCAGAAAATAGAGAGGCGTTGCTTGACTGACAGCTAATGGTGATAGCTGTCTATTACTGTCAGAGCGACAGATCTAGGCTCTCCTTCCTCTCTCATCCGTGCCAGAGTATTATGGCTGGTATGTGACATTCTCCATCGTGGCCACAGTGCCTGAAGGCCTCTTTCTGTCAAACTGTGACAGGGATATTTTGGGAAGGTGTCAGCTTTGGAAAGCTTAGCAACATATCCCCACCGTACAATTTTAGCAGATTGATAGTCAGTCAGTCTCTGCTGGCCAAGAAGACTTATATTTAGGAGAAAGCAATGTATTATAAAGCATTTCAGTCCCTATGTAGGCCCTATGTACATTTATTTTTCTGTGAATTCATCCCGTATGAGCATTTCTATCAGTGAATGATGCGTTTAAAGGGATACTTCAGGATTTTGGCAATGAAGCCCTTTATTTATCAGATGAACTAATGGAAACCATTTGCTTGCAGTTTGAGGGAAGTTGCCAGATAGCGTTAGCGCAGTTGGTAACTGGTGTTAGCGTAATGACTGGATGTCTATGGTGACTGCTATCATGCTAGTACAGTAGATACCATTGTATATACCATAGACTTCCAGTCATTGAGCGAATGCTAGTTAGCAACTTCATTCATACTGGATGCAGAGACATAAAAATGGTATCCATGAGTTTCTCTAACTGGATTCATTGGCAAATTCCCAAAGTATCCTTTTAAGATTCCCTTTGAGTGTGTATTAAGTGTTTCTGACATGTGCTTCTTGTTAACCCATTCCATGGCCTCCCTCTGCAGTGAGAACTACCTGGTTCGCTGGGGCAGTAAAGGCTTTCCTAGGGAGGTTGAAATGCTGAACAACTTGAAGGTGGTCTTTACAGTAAGTTACCACTAGAGAGCACTGTTTGATGCATTTCTTGTCCGTATCCAGTCATTGAGGTGCCATCAAATCATTTAGGTCAGTGGCTCTCAACTGGGTTTGCCTCATGACCCAAATGTAACCAGGTTGCATCAATATTCAAATTGGGAGGGGAAATCACAACCCACCAGTTGAGAAATGCTAATTTAGTAAATGTATGCTCTGTGCTTATAAATCATGTTTTTTGATTTTGAAAACCTCCCTCCCTCCAGGACTTGGGTAATAAGGACTTGAACAGAGAGAAGATCTACCTGATCTGTCAGATAGTGAGAGTGGGTCGTATGGAACTGAAGGAGACCAACACCAAGAAGTGTACCCAGGGCCTCCGCAGGCCCTTTGGAGTGGCAGGTAGGTACTAGTGTATGGCATGGGGCAGTGGGCATGGGGCAGTGGGCAGTGGGTATGGGGCAGTGGGCAGGGGGCAGTGAGCATGGGGCAGTGGGCAGTGGGCATGGGGCAGTGGGCAGTGGGCATGGGGCAGTGGGCTGGGCAGTGGGCAGTGGGTATGGGGCAGTGGGCAGGGGACAGTGGGCATGGGGCATGGGGCAGTGGGCATGGGGCAGTGGGCGGTGGGCATGGGGCAGTGGGCATGGGGCAGTGGGCATGGGGCATGGGGCAGTGGGCATGGGGCAGTGGGCGGGGGGCATGGGGCAGTGGGCATGGGGCAGTGGGCGGTGGGCATGGGGCAGTGGGCATGGGGCAGTGGGCATGGGGCAGTGGGCGGTGGGCTTGGGGCAGTGGGCATGGGGCAGTGGGCGGTGGGCATGGGGCAGTGGGCATGGGGCAGTGGGCATGGGGCATGGGGCAGTGGGCATGGGGCAGTGGGCGGTGGGCATGGGGCAGTGGGCATGGGGCAGTGGGCGGTGGGCATGGGGCAGTGGGCATGGGGCAGTGGGCGGTGGGCATGGGGCAGTGGGCATGGGGCAGTGGGCGGTGGGCATGGGGCAGTGGGCAGTGGGTATGGGGCAGTGGGCAGGGGACAGTGGGCATGGGGCATGGGGCAGTGGGCATGGGGCAGTGGGCGGTGGGCATGGGGCAGTGGGCATGGGGCAGTGGGCGGTGGGCATGGGACAGTGGGCATGGGGCAGTGGGCAGTGGGCATGGGGCAGTGGGCATGGGGCAGTGGGCATGGGGCAGTGGGCAGGGGGCAGTGGGCGGTGGGCAGTGGGCAGGGGGCAGTGTTAACAACATTTTGAATTGGGATCCACTGATGCTGGTCACAGCTTGAATATTGAATATTGTTTACTAAGTGGATCAAAGAAAATGTAAAATAACCTGAGAGGTCATTCTTAATAAAAGAGTACATTACATTTCTTCCTGTCTGCAGTGATGGACATCAGTGACATCATCAAAGGAAAGATAGAGTGTGATGAGGAGAAGCAGCATTTCATCCCTTTTTTCCCGTAAGTCCTCCCTTCTTCACCCTCTCCTCCCTCCTCTCTTCCTCCATCCCTACCTATTTTAGTTGTTGTTGTGTAGTTTAAATGTGTGTGTATGTGGGTGTGCAGGGTCGTGGCAGAGAATGACTTCCTTCACCCCCTGCTGAACAAGGTGACAGCATCACGAGGAGACAGTGGCGGACAAGGTACAACATCTCACCTCACACTCATGGAAACTCTTGCTATTGTACCAACAACCACTGCATTATCAATGCTTGGTCCTCTATCCTCCCCTCTACCCCTCCTCCCCACTACGGGGTGAAGTTTCCCCTTATCCCCTAGGTACAGATCTAGCATCACCTTCCCCTCCCCAATCCTAACCTTAATCATTGGTGTGGGTAATGCAAAACTGACCCAAGATCAGCGTCCAGGGGCATCTTTACCCTACTCCGTCCCCCCTCCAGGTCTATGGGTGACGATGAAGGCCCTGGTGGGTGACATCGTCCAGATCCGTAAGGAGTACCCCCACCTGGTGGACCGCAGCACGGTGGTGGCCCGTAAACTGGGCTTCCCAGAGATCATCATGCCGGGGGACATCCGCAACGACATCTACCTGACGCTGTGGGCCGGGGACTTTGACAAGTACAACAAGACCAGCCAGAAGAACATGGAGGTCATCATGATGGTGTGTGACGAGGAGGGCAAGATTGTGTCGGTGAGTTGGGGGGGTCATCTGGAGGTAGGCGAACAGGGATACTGTTTCAGCGCTGTATCCTCCTTTGTATTTGATGTCAAATGGTTCTGAGTTGTTGGGTTAGATGTAATCTGGACAGACCACGCTAAGGTACATTGTGCCGTAGATCTGTCTTGATACAACACCATGCATGAGATCAGTAGCAGCAGTTCCGTTACTTGGATTTTTGTTCCTGGTTATTTGGACGTATCACATTTTTTTTAGCATTTTAGCATCTTTGGAATATCTAAAGGGGAGGGGACATTCGGCCCGTAACATGCAGAGAGAGAGGGTGGAGCTCTTCCTTACAGTTCTTAACACGTATGGACCCAGAACTGAATCGAGCATCTGACCAATTACGCGAGACTTTAGTTCTGGGTTAACCAAGATTAGGTTGGATGTACAGTATCTAGGTTGATGTGGGTTAGTTGAATTGATTGTCCTCTCTCTTTCTCCAATCTCTCTCTCTTTCTGTCTTCACTCTCTTTCTGTCATCTCTCTCTCTTTGTCGTCTCTCTCTCTTTCTGCCATCGCTCTCTCTTTCTGTCATCTCTTTCTGTTTTGTCCTGTAGAACTCTATCTGTCTGGGAGCGGGGGATCGACCGCTCAACGACTACAGATCTGTCATCTACTACCAGGTCAAACAACCACGCTGGATGGAGACGTTCAAGGTCAGCGAGTGTGTGTGTGTGTGTGTGTGTGTGTGTGTGTGTGTGTGTGTGTGTGTGTGTGTGTGTGTGTGTGTGTGTGTGTGTGTGTGTGTGTGTGTGTGTGTGTGTGTGTGTGTGTGTTTGAATGATAAGTTGTGTTTTATGGTGTGTATTCTTGTGCACGTTGATCAGCTGTTTCCCTCTGTGTACAACACATAACACTTAACACGCTCTGTTAGTGTGTAATACAAGGTGGTCATGTGACAAAACCATTTGATCCTGTGTTTTAAACCTTATCCAGAAATTACCGCAAAAATGAAAGCAGGATGGTGCTGGATAAAAAAAAGAAGGGACAGTTTGATGAAAAAGCTTTAAATAAAGGTTAAAATCCAGGCATGTCACATGTTTGCACAGGGCCCTAACAGGAGATGTAATGTTGTCCTCCGTCCTATAGCACAGGGCCCTAACAGGAGATGTAATGTTGTCCTCCATCCTATAGCACAGGGCCCTAACAGGAGATGTAATGTTGTCCTCCGTCCCATAGCACAGGGCCCGAACAGGAGATGTAATGTTGACCTCCGTCCTATAGCACAGGGCCCGAACAGGAGATGTAATGTTGACCTCCGTCCTATAGCAAAGGGCCCTAACAGGAGATGTAATGTTGTCCTCCATCCTATAGCACAGGGCCCTAACAGGAGATGTAATGTTGTCCTCCGTCCATAAACACAGGGCCCAGACAGGAGATGTAATGTTGTCCTCCGTCCTATAGCACAGGGCCCTAACAGGAGATGTAATGTTGTCCTCCGTCCTATAGCACAGGGCCCAGACAGGAGATGTAATGTTGTCCTCCGTCCTAGAGCACAGGGCCCTAACAGGAGATGTAATGTTGTCCTCCGTCCTATAGCACAGGGCCCTAACAGGAGATGTAATGTTGTCCTCCATCCTATAGCACAGGGCCCTAACAGGAGATGTAATGTTGTCCTCCGTCCTATAGCACAGGGCCCTAACAGGAGATGTAATGTTGTCCTCCATCCTATAGCACAGGGCCCTAACAGGAGATGTAATGTTGTCCTCCGTCCATAAGCACAGGGCCCAGACAGGAGATGTAATGTTGTCCTCCGTCCTATAGCACAGGGCCCTAACAGGAGATGTAATGTTGTCCTCCGTCCTATAGCACAGGGCCCAGACAGGAGATGTAATGTTGTCCTCCGTCCTAGAGCACAGGGCCCTAACAGGAGATGTAATGTTGTCCTCCGTCCTATAGCATAGGGCCCTAACAGGAGATGTAATGTTGTCCTCCGTCCTATAGCACAGGGCCCTAAAAGGAGATGTAATGTTGTCCTCCATCCTATAGCACAGGGCCCAGACAGGAGATGTAATGATGTCCTCCGTCCAATAGCACAGGGCCCAGACAGGAGATGTAATGTTGTCCTCCATCCTATAGCACAGGGCCCTAACAGGAGATGTAATGTTGTCCTCCGTCCTATAGCACAGGGCCCTAACAGGAGATGTAATGTTGTCCTCCATCCTATAGCACAGGGCCCTAACAGGAGATGTAATGTTGTCCTCCGTCCATAAGCACAGGGCCCAGACAGGAGATGTAATGTTGTCCTCCGTCCTAGAGCACAGGGCCCTAACAGGAGATGTAATGTTGTCCTCCGTCCTATAGCACAGGGCCCAGACAGGAGATGTAATGTTGTCCTCCGTCCTAGAGCACAGGGCCCTAACAGGAGATGTAGTGTTGTCCTCCGTCCTATAGCACAGGGCCCTAACAGGAGATGTAATGTTGTCCTCCATCCTATAGCACAGGGCCCTAACAGGAGATGTAATGTTGTCCTCCGTCCTATAGCACAGGGCCCTAACAGGAGATGTAATGTTGTCCTCCATCCTATAGCACAGGGCCCTAACAGGAGATGTAATGTTGTCCTCCGTCCATAAGCACAGGGCCCAGACAGGAGATGTAATGTTGTCCTCCGTCCTATAGCACAGGGCCCTAACAGGAGATGTAATGTTGTCCTCCGTCCTATAGCACAGGGCCCAGACAGGAGATGTAATGTTGTCCTCCGTCCTAGAGCACAGGGCCCTAACAGGAGATGTAATGTTGTCCTCCGTCCTATAGCATAGGGCCCTAACAGGAGATGTAATGTTGTCCTCCGTCCTATAGCACAGGGCCCAGACAGGAGATGTAATGATGTCCTCCGTCCAATAGCACAGGGCCCAGACAGGAGATGTAATGTTGTCCTCCATCCTATAGCACAGGGCCCTAACAGGAGATGTAATGTTGTCCTCCGTCCATAAGCACAGGGCCCAGACAGGAGATGTAATGTTGTCCTCCGTCCTATAGCACAGGGCCCAGACAGGAGTTGTACTGCTGTCCTCCGTCCTATAGCACAGGGACCTAACAGGAGATGTAATGTTGTCCTCCATCCTATAGCACAGGGCCCAGACAGGAGATGTAATGTTGTCCTCCGTTCTATAGCACAGGGCCCTTACAGGAGATGTAATGTTGTCCTCCATCCTATAGCACAGGGCCCAGACAGGAGATGTAATGTTGTCCTCCGTCCTATAGCACAGGGCCCAGACAGGAGATGTAATGTTGTCCTCCGTTCTATAGCACAGGGCCCTAACAGGAGATGTAATGTTGTCCTCCGTCCTATAGCACAGGGCCCTAACAGGAGATGTAATGTTGTCCTCCATCCTATAGCACAGGGCCCAGACAGGAGATGTAATGTTGTCCTCCGTCCTATAGCACATGGCCCTAACAGGAGATGTAATGTTGTCCTCCGTCCTATAACACAGGGCCCTAACAGGAGATGTAATGTTGTCCTCCATCCTATAGCACAGGGCCCTAACAGGAGATGTAATGTTGTCCTCCATCCTGTAGCATAGGGCCCTAACAGGAGATGTAATGTTGTCCTCCGTCCTCTAGCACAGGGCCCAGACAAGAGATGTAATGTTGTCCTCCGTCCATAAGCACAGGGCCCAGACAGGAGATGTAATGTTGTCCTCCATCCTATAGCACAGGGCCCTAACAGGAGATGTAATGTTGTCCTCCATCAAATAGCACAGGGCCCTGACAGGAGATGCAATGTTGTCCTCCATCATATAGCACAGGGCCCTGACAGGAGATGCAATGTTGTCCTCCATCATATAGCACAGGGCCCTAACAGGAGATGTAATGTTGTCCTCCGTCCTACAGCACAGGGCCCTAACAGGAGATGTAATGTTGTCCTCCATCCTATAGCACAGGGCCCTAACAGGAGATGTAATGTTGTACTCCGTCCTATAGCACAGGGCCCTAACAGGAGATGTAATGTTGTCCTCCGTCCTATAGCACAGGGCCCAGACAGGAGATGTAATGTTGTCCTCCGTCCTATAGCAAATGGCCCTAACAGGAGATGTAATGTTGTCCTCCGTCCTATAGCACAGGGCCCTAACAAGAGATTTAATGTTGTCCTCCATCCTATAGCACAGGGCCCAGACAGGAGATGTAATGTTGTCCTCCGTCCATAAGCACAGGGCCCAGACAGGAGATGTAATGTTGTCCTTCGTCCTATAGCACAGGGCCCAGACAGGAGATGTAATGTTGTCCTCCATCCTATAGCACAGGGCCCAGACAGGAGATGTAATGTTGTCCACCATCCTATAGCACAGGTCCCTAACAGGAGATGTAATGTTGTCCTCCATCCTATAGCACAGGGCCCTAACAGGAGATGTAATGTTGTCCTCCTTTCTATAGCACAGGGCCCGAACAGGAGATGTAATGTTGTCCTCCATCCTATAGCACAGGTTCCTAACAGGAGATGTAATGTTGTCCACCATCCTATAGCACAGGGCCCTAACAGGAGATGTAATGTTTTCCTCCGTTCTATAGCACAGGGCCCTAACAGGAGATGTAATGTTGTCCTCCGTCCTATAGCACAGGGCCCAGACAGGAGATGTAATGTTGTTCTCCATCCTTTAGCACAGGGCCCTAACAGGAGATGTAATGTTGTCCTACATCCTATAGCACAGGGCCCAGACAGGAGATGTAATGTTGTCCTTCGTCCTATAGCACAGGGCCCAGACAGGAGATGTAATGTTGTCCTCCGTCCTATAGCACAGGGCCCAGACAGGAGATGTAATGTTGTCCTTCGTCCTATAGCACAGGGCCCAGACAGGAGATGTAATGTTGTCCTCCGTCCTATAGCACAGGGCCCAGACAGGAGATGTAATGTTGTCCTCCGTCCTATAGCACAGGGCCCAGACAGGAAATGTAATGTTGTCCTCCGTCCTATAGCACAGGGCCCAGACAGGAGATGTAATGTTGTCCTCCGTCATATAGCACAGGGCCCTAACAGGAGATGTAATGTTGTCCTCCGTCCTATAGCACAGGCCCTAACAGGAGATGTAATGTTGTCCTCCGTCCTATAGCACAGGGCCCAGACAGGAGATGTAATGTTGTCCTCCGTTCTATAGCACAGGGCCCTAACAGGAGATGTAATGTTGTCCTCCGTCCTATAGCGCAGGGCCCAGACAGGAGATATAATGTTGTCCTCCATCCTATAGCCCAGGGCCCAGACAGGAGATGTAATGTCGTCCTCCGTCCTATAGCACAGGGCCCTAACAGGAGATGTAATGTTGTCCTCCATCATATAGCACAGGGCCCTAACAGGAGATGTAATGTTGTCCTCCGTCCTATAGCACAGGGCCCTAACAGGAGATGTAATGTTGTCCTCCATCCAATAGCACAGGGCCCTAACAGGAGATGTAATGTTGTCCTCCATCCTATAGCACAGGGCCCAGACAGGAGATGTAATGTTGTCCTCCATCCTATAGCACAGGGCCCTAACAGGAGATGTAATGTTGTCCTCCGTCCTAGAGCACAGGGCCATAACAGGAGATGTAATGTTGTCCTCCGTCCTAAAGCACAGGGCCCAGTTAGGAGATGTAATGTTGTCCTACATCCTATAGCACAGGGCCCTAACAGGAGATGTAATGTTGTTCTCCATCATATAGCACAGGGCCCAGACAGGAGATGTAATGTTGTCCTCCGTCCTATAGCACAGGGCCCTAACAGGGGAGGTAATGTTGTCCTCCGTCCTATAGCACAGGGCCCAGACAGGAGTTGTACTGCTGTCCTCCGTCCTATAGCACAGGGACCTAACAGGAGATGTAATGTTGTCCTCCATCCTATAGCACAGGGCCCAGACAGGAGATGTAATGTTGTCCTCCGTTCTATAGCACAGGGCCCTTACAGGAGATGTAATGTTGTCCTCCGTCCTATAGCACAGGGCCCAGACAGGAGATGTAATGTTGTCCTTCGTCCTATAGCACAGGGCCCAGACAGGAGATGTAATGTTGTCCTCCGTCCTATAGCACAGGGCCCAGACAGGAGATGTAATGTTGTCCTCCGTCCTATAGCACAGGGCCCAGACAGGAAATGTAATGTTGTCCTCCGTCCTATAGCACAGGGCCCAGACAGGAGATGTAATGTTGTCCTCCGTCATATAGCACAGGGCCCTAACAGGAGATGTAATGTTGTCCTCCGTCCTATAGCACAGGCCCTAACAGGAGATGTAATGTTGTCCTCCGTCCTATAGCACAGGGCCCAGACAGGAGATGTAATGTTGTCCTCCGTTCTATAGCACAGGGCCCTAACAGGAGATGTAATGTTGTCCTCCGTCCTATAGCACAGGGCCCTAACAGGAGATGTAATGTTGTCCTCCATCCAATAGCACAGGGCCCTAACAGGAGATGTAATGTTGTCCTCCATCCTATAGCACAGGGCCCAGACAGGAGATGTAATGTTGTCCTCCATCCTATAGCACAGGGCCCTAACAGGAGATGTAATGTTGTCCTCCGTCCTAGAGCACAGGGCCATAACAGGAGATGTAATGTTGTCCTCCGTCCTAAAGCACAGGGCCCAGTTAGGAGATGTAATGTTGTCCTACATCCTATAGCACAGGGCCCTAACAGGAGATGTAATGTTGTTCTCCATCATATAGCACAGGGCCCAGACAGGAGATGTAATGTTGTCCTCCGTCCTATAGCACAGGGCCCTAACAGGGGAGGTAATGTTGTCCTCCGTCCTATAGCACAGGGCCCAGACAGGAGTTGTACTGCTGTCCTCCGTCCTATAGCACAGGGACCTAACAGGAGATGTAATGTTGTCCTCCATCCTATAGCACAGGGCCCAGACAGGAGATGTAATGTTGTCCTCCGTCCTATAGCACAGGGCCCAGACAGGAGATGTAATGTTGTCCTCCGTTCTATAGCACAGGGCCCTAACAGGAGATGTAATGTTGTCCTCCGTCCTATAGCACAGGGCCCTAACAGGAGATGTAATGTTGTCCTCCATCCTATAGCACAGGGCCCAGACAGGAGATGTAATGTTGTCCTCCGTCCTATAGCACATGGCCCTAACAGGAGATGTAATGTTGTCCTCCGTCCTATAACACAGGGCCCTAACAGGAGATGTAATGTTGTCCTCCATCCTATAGCACAGGGCCCTAACAGGAGATGTAATGTTGTCCTCCATCCTGTAGCATAGGGCCCTAACAGGAGATGTAATGTTGTCCTCCGTCCTCTAGCACAGGGCCCAGACAAGAGATGTAATGTTGTCCTCCGTCCATAAGCACAGGGCCCAGACAGGAGATGTAATGTTGTCCTCCATCCTATAGCACAGGGCCCTAACAGGAGATGTAATGTTGTCCTCCATCAAATAGCACAGGGCCCTGACAGGAGATGCAATGTTGTCCTCCATCATATAGCACAGGGCCCTGACAGGAGATGCAATGTTGTCCTCCATCATATAGCACAGGGCCCTAACAGGAGATGTAATGTTGTCCTCCGTCCTACAGCACAGGGCCCTAACAGGAGATGTAATGTTGTCCTCCATCCTATAGCACAGGGCCCTAACAGGAGATGTAATGTTGTACTCCGTCCTATAGCACAGGGCCCTAACAGGAGATGTAATGTTGTCCTCCGTCCTATAGCACAGGGCCCAGACAGGAGATGTAATGTTGTCCTCCGTCCTATAGCAAATGGCCCTAACAGGAGATGTAATGTTGTCCTCCGTCCTATAGCACAGGGCCCTAACAAGAGATTTAATGTTGTCCTCCATCCTATAGCACAGGGCCCAGACAGGAGATGTAATGTTGTCCTCCGTCCATAAGCACAGGGCCCAGACAGGAGATGTAATGTTGTCCTTCGTCCTATAGCACAGGGCCCAGACAGGAGATGTAATGTTGTCCTCCATCCTATAGCACAGGGCCCAGACAGGAGATGTATTGTTGTCCACCATCCTATAGCACAGGTCCCTAACAGGAGATGTAATGTTGTCCTCCATCCTATAGCACAGGGCCCTAACAGGAGATGTAATGTTGTCCTCCTTTCTATAGCACAGGGCCCGAACAGGAGATGTAATGTTGTCCTCCATCCTATAGCACAGGTTCCTAACAGGAGATGTAATGTTGTCCACCATCCTATAGTACAGGGCCCTAACAGGAGATGTAATGTTTTCCTCCGTTCTATAGCACAGGGCCCTAACAGGAGATGTAATGTTGTCCTCCGTCCTATAGCACAGGGCCCAGACAGGAGATGTAATGTTGTTCTCCATCCTTTAGCACAGGGCCCTAACAGGAGATGTAATGTTGTCCTACATCCTATAGCACAGGGCCCAGACAGGAGATGTAATGTTGTCCTTCGTCCTATAGCACAGGGCCCAGACAGGAGATGTAATGTTGTCCTCCGTCCTATAGCACAGGGCCCAGACAGGAGATGTAATGTTGTCCTTCGTCCTATAGCACAGGGCCCAGACAGGAGATGTAATGTTGTCCTCCGTCCTATAGCACAGGGCCCAGACAGGAGATGTAATGTTGTCCTCCGTCCTATAGCACAGGGCCCAGACAGGAAATGTAATGTTGTCCTCCGTCCTATAGCACAGGGCCCAGACAGGAGATGTAATGTTGTCCTCCGTCATATAGCACAGGGCCCTAACAGGAGATGTAATGTTGTCCTCCGTCCTATAGCACAGGCCCTAACAGGAGATGTAATGTTGTCCTCCGTCCTATAGCACAGGGCCCAGACAGGAGATGTAATGTTGTCCTCCGTTCTATAGCACAGGGCCCTAACAGGAGATGTAATGTTGTCCTCCGTCCTATAGCGCAGGGCCCAGACAGGAGATATAATGTTGTCCTCCATCCTATAGCCCAGGGCCCAGACAGGAGATGTAATGTCGTCCTCCGTCCTATAGCACAGGGCCCTAACAGGAGATGTAATGTTGTCCTCCATCATATAGCACAGGGCCCTAACAGGAGATGTAATGTTGTCCTCCGTCCTATAGCACAGGGCCCTAACAGGAGATGTAATGTTGTCCTCCATCCAATAGCACAGGGCCCTAACAGGAGATGTAATGTTGTCCTCCATCCTATAGCACAGGGCCCAGACAGGAGATGTAATGTTGTCCTCCATCCTATAGCACAGGGCCCTAACAGGAGATGTAATGTTGTCCTCCGTCCTAGAGCACAGGGCCATAACAGGAGATGTAATGTTGTCCTCCGTCCTAAAGCACAGGGCCCAGTTAGGAGATGTAATGTTGTCCTACATCCTATAGCACAGGGCCCTAACAGGAGATGTAATGTTGTTCTCCATCATATAGCACAGGGCCCAGACAGGAGATGTAATGTTGTCCTCCGTCCTATAGCACAGGGCCCTAACAGGGGAGGTAATGTTGTCCTCCGTCCTATAGCACAGGGCCCAGACAGGAGATATAATGTTGTCCTCCATCCTATAGCCCAGGGCCCAGACAGGAGATGTAATGTCGTCCTTCGTCCTATAGCACAGGGCCCTAACAGGAGATGTAATGTTGTCCTCCATCATATAGCACAGGGCCCTAACAGGAGATGTAATGTTGTCCTCCGTCCTATAGCACAGGGCCCAGACAGGAGATGTAATGTTGTCCTCCGTCCTATAGCACAGGGCCCTAACAGGAGATGTAATGTTGTCCTCCGTCCTATAGCACAGGGCCCAGACAGGAGATGTAATGTTGTCCTCCGTCCTATAGGTGGCCATCCCTCTGGAGGAGATGCACAGGATCCACCTGCGCTTCATGTTCAGACACCGCTCCTCTCAGGAGTGTGAGTACACTCAACTCTGCCCTCCTTCTTACCTTCTTTACCACTGAGCTGAAAGGGCTGGAATTGTGAAAGCAATGTGACAGGGAGGAAGCCATTGCTTTCATCTACTAAATGAATTATCTTAATTCTCTCTCTCTCTCTCTCTCTCTCTCTCTCTCTCTCTCTCTCTCTCTCTCTCTCTCTCTCTCTCTCTCTCTCTCTCTCTCTCTCTCTCTCTCTCTCTCTCTCTCTCTCTCTCTCTCTCTCTCCGTGTAGCTAAGGATAAGAGTGAGAAGAACTTTGCCATGGCGTTTGTTCGCCTGATGAAGGAAGATGGAACCGTGCTGAAGGACGGGCTTCATGACCTGGTGGTCTTCAAGGTCAGAACTGAATCAACTCCGATTCACACATCTACAAAACTAATGAATTAACGGTATAAATGAACCAGTACAGATTCACAGTTAAATGAACTGAATAATTGAATTACGTCAGAGTCACAGCCAAATCGCCAAGGACACTGAATTATTAAAGATTCACAACCGACTGAACAGGCTAACTGAATAATTATAGATTCACTGCCAAATGAACTGGAATTATTGATTAAGTGCTAAAAGGAATGAAGATGAATTACTGTTTATTCACTCCCAAACTAAACTCTGTCTCTCTCTCCCCCTCTCTCATCTTTCTCTCTGTTTCTCTTACTGCACCCTCTCTCTCTCCCCTTTCTCTATCTTGCGCTCTCTCTCTCTATCACCCCACCCCCTCTCTATCCTCTTTCTCCCCCCTCTCTCTCTTACCGCACTCTCTCTCCCATCTCTCTCTCTTACGCTCTCTCTCTCTCTATTACCCCACCCTCTCTCTCTTCTTTCTCTCTCCTCACACCCTCTCTCTCTTCCCACCCTCTCGGTCTCTCTCCTTCTCTCTACAGGGGGACAGTAAGCGTATGGAGGATGTGAACTCGTACCTGTCCCTACCCTCTACGCGTTATGTGGACGTTCACAAGACGGGGACACTGAGCCGCAGCAGCAGCAGTGTAGGAGGCCTGTCTGTCAGCTCCAGAGACAGCTTCACCATCTCAACCCTCGTCTGCTCCACCAAGCTCACTCAAAACGGTGTGTGTGTGTGTGTGATCTCAGAACAGACAGACTATGTTGTAGTTTTGTCATACACGCCGGCGCTGGCATACACACAAACGCACACACGCACTTCCCCCACACACAGCCAGGGCCCTGGCATGGCATACAGGTGCTGTGTAACAGCTGTTGCTGAAGAAGGCAGTTCATCATTGTAATGATAACTGTGCTGCAGTGTTAATCACCAGTCCAGATATAACACACACACACACGCACAAACACACACACACACAAAGAGCAGCTGTCTGGATGAGGGATATGATCCATCTCTACCTGGACCTGTACTCCCAGTCAACAGATGGACAGCAGGCAGGTATGTTCACTACTGAGGAAGACATTACTAAACACTAACACCTGTACAGGAGATTCAGTGGTCTACACTACGGAGGGAACGTAACATGGTCTATGTCATACAGAAGGGAGCGTATGTTTTCTTTTTTTTGTGTGTGTGCTTATGATGGACTTCTACTGGGCAGGGGAAAAGTGACAGTGAATGTGTACATTCCCTCTCACTGCCAAAGACCCATTTCCACGTGGACTAAATCTGGTGCTTGAATTTATTTCCTAGTTCATTTCCATTGTATTGGTCAAGGCTTAAACAGGGCTTCTCCAAAAACTCTGGCCCCTCAACAAGCCCCCTTAAACCCCCAGGGCGGGGCCAAGTCATGTGGGCTTTCAAAGGAAGTATGTCATGCCGGGGAATATGTTTATATATGGCTGCCATTAAAATGTTTGGCCCAATCCCAAATATACCCCTACATCCTACGCACTTAGCCCTTGTGGAGATCTGAGTGGATTCAACATGTGTTTGCAATATGATAATCACTCCACTTTGCCCTCTGAAGTGTAAGTTTCGCCATATTGCTTACACCAATCATATCTCTCGTGGACCAATCAACATGAACAAAACTGGTACCGTAGGATCTGTGGGGAAGGAATGGGATGCGTGGGATAATGAGCAACAGTAGGTCCGGTGTGTTGGGTTTTTCTTCACTGGTTATTTGGACAAATCATGATTTCGCAGGTGTTAGCATCGTTTGAATTTCAGAAGAGGAGGGGACATTCATCCCGTAACTTGCAAAGAGAGAGCTCCTCGTTCTGGTTCTGCTGCTTCAGCATCTCTCAGGGTGGTATGCTTGGCCCGCAGCAGTCCACCCTGCATCCCATTGCTGGCTTTCTTCTGAACCTAAGCAGGGTTGGTCCTAATTGGTCCCTGGATGGGACAACAGATGCTGCTGGAAGTGGTGGTAGAGGGCCAGTAGGAGGCACCCTTTCCTCTGGTCTAAAAAAACATCCAAATGCCCAGGGCAGTAATTGGGAACATTGCCTGTGTAGGGTGCTGTCTTTCGGATGGGACATTAAACGGGTGTCCTGACTTTCTGTGGTCACTAAAGATCCCATGGCACTTATTGTAAGAGTAGGGGTGTTATCCCTGGTGTCCTGACTAAATTCCCAATCTGGCCCTCATACCATCACGGACTGTTACGGCTGTCCTCGCTGACAGAAGGTGGGGACCAAAACGCAGAGTGGTTAGTGTTCATTCTTTTAATGAAAATCAACAAAACACTTCAAAATACAAAAACAACCAACGTGACAAAAACCGAAACCGTCCTGTGTGGCAACAAAACCTCCACAGGAACAAACACCCACAAAACACAAGTGAAACCCTGGCTGCCTAAGTATGATTCTCAATCAGGGACAACGATTGACAGCTGTCTCTGATTGAGAATCATACCAGGCCGAACACAAAATCCCAACATAGAAAATCAACCATAGTCAACCCACCCAACTCACGCCCTGACCAACTAAAATAAATACAAAACAAAGGAAAACAGGTCAGGAACGTGACAGAACCCCCCCCCCCTTAAGGTGCGAACTCCGGGCGCACCAGCACAAAGTCTAGGGGAGGGTCTGGGTGGTCAACGGTAGCGGCTCTGGCGCTGGTCTTGGTCCCTACCCCACCATAGTCAACCCCCGCTTCCGTGGCCTCCTCCCAATATCCACCCTCCATGTCAATCCCACTATTCCAAAGGGCAGTAACAGACTGAGGGGCAGCACCGGACTGAGGGGCAGCACCGGACTGAGGGGCGGATCCTGGCTGGCTGGCTGGCTGGCTCTGGCGGATCCTGGCTGGCTGGCTCTGGCGGATCCTGGCTGGCTGGCTCTGGCGGATTCTGGCTGGCGGCTGGCTCTGGCGGATCCTGGCTGGCGGCTGGCTCTGGCGGATCCTGGCTGGCGGCTGGCTCTGGCGGATCCTGGCTGGCGGCTGGCTCTGGCGGATCCTGGCTGGCTGCTGGCTCTGGCGGATCCTGGCTGGCGGAAGGCTGTGGCGGATCCTGGCTGGCGGAAGGCTCTTGCGGATCCTGGCTGGCGGAAGGCTCTGGCGGATCCTGGCTGGCGGAAGGTTCTGGCGGATCCTGGCTGGCGGAAGGCTCTGGCGGATCCTGGCTGGCGGAAGGCTCTGGCGGATCCTGGCTGGCGGAAGGCTCTGGCGGATTCTGGCTGGCTGGCTCCGGCAGCTCCTGGCTGGCTGGCAGCTCCTGGCTTGATGGCAGCTCCTGGCTTGCTGGCTCTGGCTGGTCCTGGCTGGACGGCTCTGGCTGGTCCTGGCTGGACGGCTCTGGCTGGTCCTGGCTGGACGGCTCTGGCTGGTCCTGGCTGGACGGCTCTGGCTGGTCCTGGCTGGGCGGCACTGGCTGGTCCTGGCTGGACGGCTCTGAAGGCTCGGGACAGACGGGCAGCGCTGGGCAGGCAGACAGTTCAGACCACGCTGGGCAGGCAGGCAGTTCAGACAGCGCTGGGAAGGCAGACAGTTCGGGCAGCACTGAGCACGCAAGCAGCGCAGGCGGGGTTGGGCAGACGGCCGACTCTGACCTGCTGAGGCGCACAGTAGGCCTGGTGCGTGGTGCCGGAACTGGAGGCACTGGGCTGGAGACACGCACCACAGGGAGAGTGCGTGGAGGAGGAACAGGGCTCTGGAAACGCACTGGAAGCCTGGTGCGTGGTGTCGGCACTGATGGTACTGGGCTGGGGTGGGAAGGTGGCGCCGGATATACCGGACCGTGAAGGAGGACACGCGTTCTTGAGCACCGAGCCTCCCCAACCTTACCAGGTTGAATGGTCCCCGTAGCCCTGCCAGTGCGGCGAGGTGGATTAGCCCGCACTGAGCTATGCAGGCGAACCGGGGACACCACCTGTAAGGCTGGTGCCATGTACGCCAGCCCGAGGAGACGTACTGGAGGCCAGATATGTTGGGCCGGCTTCATGGCACCCGGCTCGATGCCCAACCTAGCCCTACCAGTGCGGCAAGGTGGAATAGCCCGCACTGGGCTAAGCACGCGTACTGGGGACACCGTGCGCTCCACCGCATAACACGGTGTCTGACCAGTACGACGCCCTCTCACTCCACGGTAAGCCCGGGGAGTTGGCTCAGGTATCCAGCCCGGCTTCGCCACACTCCCCTTTATCCCCCCCCAATAATTTTTTTGGGTGAGCCTCTCGGGCTTCCGTGCTAGCCGCGTACCCTCATACCTCCGGTTCCTCTCTCCGGTTGCCTCTGCTCTCCTCGCTGCCTCCAGCTGTTCCCATGGGAGGCGATCCTTTCCAGCCAGGATCTCCTCCCATTTGTAGCAACCCTTGCCGTTCAAGACGTCTTCCCATGTCCATTCCTCTGTCTGTCTCTGCTGCTGTCGCTGCCCTTCTCCACTCCGCTTGGTCCTCTTGTGGTGGGTGTTTCTGTTACGGCTGTCCTCGCTGACAGAAGGTGGGGACCAAAACGCAGAGTGGTTAGTGTTCATTCTTTTAATGAAAATCAACAAAACACTTCAAAATACAAAAACAACCAACGTGACAAAACCGAAACCGTCCTGTGTGGCAACAAAACCTCCACAGGAACAAACACCCACAAAACACAAGTGAAACCCTGGCTGCTTAATAAGTATGATTCTCAATCAGGGACAACGATTGACAGCTGTCTCTGATTGAGAATCATACCAGGCCGAACACAAAATCCCAACATAGAAAATCAACCATAGACAACCCACCCAACTCACGCCCTGACCAACTAAAATAAATACAAAACAAAGGAAAACAGGTCAGGAACGTGACACGGACACTTAATCATCCCCAGTTTACAATTGACTCCTTCATCCCCCCTCCTCTCCCCTGTAACCATTCCTCAGGTTGTAAAAGAGAATGTGTTCTCAGTCAACTTACCTGGTAAAATAAAAAAACAATCTCTTCTCTTAACACGCATGGACCCAGAATGTAATCGAGCAGTTAACCAATTACATGACACTTTATTTTTGACCAAGATTAATACCAATAAAATGCCCTCAGATCTCGACACAAGGGCATAGGGCGTAAGGCTTGGGGGTCAATTTGGGATTGGGCCTTCTCCTTGCAAGTAGTTTTGATTAACTTCTACTGCCTCAGAAACCCGGATCCGGGAGCACCCCCCACCCCCCACACACTGTTTAGCATAGCTAGCATAGCTTCACAAGTAGATAGTAGCATCTAAATATCATTAAATCACAAGTCCAAGACACCAGATGAAAGATACAGATCTTGTGAATAAAGCCACCATTTCCGATTTTTAAAATGTTTTACAGGGAAGACACAATATGTAAAGATGTACATCTATTACCTAAAAACACATTAGCATAATCCACCATCTTTTATTTGTCCACCAACACCAGTAGCCATCACCAATTCGGCTAAACTAAGATATTTATAGCCCCTAACCAACAAAAAAACTCATTAGATGACAGTCTGATAACATATTTATGGTATGGGATAGGTTTTGTTAGAAAAATGTGCATATTTCAGGTAGCTGCCATAGGTTACAATTGCACCCACCGTCACAAATGGACTAGAATAATTACAATGAGCAACGTGTTTACCTAACTACTAATCATCAAACATTTCGTAAAAATACACAGCATACACTAATCGAAAGACACAGATCCTGTGAATACAGACAATATTTCAGATTTTCTAAGTGTCTTACAGCGAAAACACAATAAATCGTTATATTAGCGTAGCACATAGCACATAGCAGCCCAGCATTGATTCTAGCCAAAGTGAGCGATAAAAGTCAACATCGCCAAAAGATATTAATTTTTTCACTAACCTTCTCAGAATTCTTCCGATGACACTCCTGTAACATCATTTTACAATATACATATACAGTTTGTTCGAAAAGGTGCATATTTAGCCATACAAAACCGTGGTTACACAATGAAAATAGTAGCAAAACAAGCCTGAAAATGTCGGTCGCCATCTTTCAGAGTGATCTAGTTTAATTAATAGCTAATCATATACTTGACTAAAAAATACAGGGTTTACAGGAATCGAAAGACAAATTAGTTCTTAATGCAACCGCTGATTTACATTTTTAAAATTATCCTTACTTTTCAATACAGGGTTCGCCAAGTGAAGCTATACCAAACAAAATGGCGAAATATGCGTTTAAAATATTTCGACAGAAACACGATTTATCATATTAAATATTGCTTACTTTGAGCTGTTCTTCCATCAGATTCTTGGGCAATGTATCCTTTCTATGTTATAAACGTCTTTTGGTCGATAGATGTCCTCTGTCCTTCGAAATGTCCACCACCAACGACCGACACCCCAAAACGTGTCCAAAGTTTCAGAGTGCACAACAAATAAATTCCAAAAAAATCGCACTAAACGGATATAAATTGCTATAAAACGGTTCAAATTAACTACATTATGATGTTTTTAACACCTAAAACGAGTAAAAACATGACCGGAGAAATATTGCTGGTTAGAAAACGATTTGGAACGAGGCAGGTCCGATGCCCTTCACGCTTCAGGCGCACGACGAGAAAGGGCGGTCTCTATACATTTTGGTCTTTTATACTGGCTGTGAATATCCCATCGATTCCATTGAAAGCGTGATGACGTACAGACACCCAGAGGAAGACGTAGGCAGTGTCGGTTTCTTCATAGCATTCACTGTCGCCTTAAAAACAGACCCCAGATCAGAGGTAAAAAAAATTGAAATCTGAACCCTGTCATGAAAAGTGCTGTAGAAATTGTTCTGTACAACTCAGAGACAAAATTTCAACTTCTATAGAAACTAGAAGGTGTTTTCTATCCAATAATAACAATAATATGCATATTGTACGATCAAGAATTTAGCACGAGGCAGTTTAATTTGGAGACACAAATATGCTAATGCGGAACAGCACCCCCTATAGTTCCAAGAGGTTAACCAATTTGAATAACAAACAAGTTCAAACTGTAAAATATTGTCAAACCAATATTTGCCAAGTCTTTGTGTTTTTAACCCTGTAAAAAGTAAAAGTCACATGTTAAAACTAGCCCAAACTATCGATAGCTAGCACAACTTTGGCAGCTAGCTTTACTAGCAATATCGCTAACTTTATTTTCTTTGAAAGACACTACAGCACTCTGCCTTGCAGAGAGTTGAATTAGCTAGCTAGCAATTTATATTAGCATTCTTGTAGTTATTTCTCTCGTTTATGGCATTTGCTTGTAGATAAAAACTAGCTAGATAGCCTATTAGCAGCTAATCACTGAATTTTAACAGATAAAATGACTTGCAGCTAGCTAACTATCAGTATCTTTGGTAACATAGCTAACTAGTAGCCTAACAAGCGTATGGCCATGTTTTCTGCAATGGAAACATACCACCCATTGGGCACAGATGTCAATTCAGCATCTATTCCATGTTGGTTCGATATAATTTAATTGAAATTACTTGGAAATAATGTTGATTCAAATAGTGTATGTTCAGTGGGCTACATTTCCGCCTGTTATTCCTGGGATTTAAGTTCTTGGGCATCAAGCCCTTAGTGAGAGGAATGATGACTGCATTTGAATGATTGTCACCCTATGGGTGTACTGGGTTATGGTAAATGACAGGTAGGTTGATGGATGGATGGATGGATTGATATGTGATTTGATGGATGGATGAATATGTGGCTTGATGGATGGATGGATGGATGGATATGTGGATTGATGGATGGATACGTGGATGGATCAATGGATATGTGGACCGATGTATATGTGGATGGATGGATATGTGGATGGATAGATGGATATGTGGATTGATGGGTGGATGGATGGATATGTGGATGGATCAATGGATATGTGGACCGATGGATATGTGGATGGATGGGTATGTGGATGGATGGATGGATATGGCCAGGTACTCCAGACCTAGTGTGCTCCATTTCAGCCTGTAGTTCCTGGGATTTAAGTTCTTGGGCATCAAGCCCTTAGTGAGAGGAATGATGACTGCATTGATTGTCACCCTGTGGGTGTACTGGGTTATGGTAAATGACAGGTAGGTTGAATGGATGGATGGATGGATATGTGGCTTGATTGATGGATGGATGGATATGTGGATTGATGGATGGATATGTGGATTGATGGATGGATGGATGGATATGTGGATGGATGGATGGACATATGGATATGTGGATGGATGGATGGATGGATGGATGGATGGATGGATGGATATGTGGATGGATGGATGGATGGATGGATATGTGGATGGATGGATGGACATGTGGGTTGATGGATGGATATGTGGATTGATGGATGGATGGATATGTGGATTAATGGATGGATGGATGGATATGTGGTTTGATGGATGGATGGATATGTTGATGGATATGTGGATGGATGGATGGACAAGTGGATTGATGGATGGATATGTGGATTGATGGATGGATGGATATGTGGATGGATGGGTGGATATGTGGTTTAATGGATTGATGGATGGATTGATAGATTGGTGGATGCATGGATTGATTTGTGGATTAATTGATTAATGGATGTATTTGTAGATCGATGGATGGATTTGTGGAATGGGATGGATGAATGGATAGATATGTGGATTAATTAAAATTTGGATGGATTTGTGGATGATGAATGGATTTGTGGATGGATGGATGGATTGATTGATTCATTGATATGTGGTTTGATGGATGGATTGCTTGATGTACATGTTGATTGATGGATGGATGATAGATTGGTGGATGGATGGACATGTGGTTTGATGGATGGATGGATGGATTGATATGTGGTTTGATGGATGGATGAATGGATGGATGGATGGATATGTGGATTGATGGATGGATATGTGGATTGATGGATGGATGACATGTGGATGGATGGATATGTGGATTGATGGATATGTGGATGGATGGATATGTGGATTGATGGATGGGTGGATGGATGGATATGTGGATGGATCAATGGATATGTGGACCAATGGATATGTGGATGGATGGATATGTGGATGGATGGATGGATATGTAGATTGATGGATGGATGGATATGTGGATTGATGGATGGATGGATATGTGGATTGATGGATGATGGATGGATATGTGGATGGATGGATATGTGGATGGATGGATGGATTGATATGTGGATGGATGGATGGATATGTAGATGGATGGATATGTGGATGAATGTATATGTCGATGGATGGATATGTGGATGGATGGATATGTGGATGGATGGATGGATTGATGGATGGATATGTGGATGGATCAATGGATATGTGGACCGATGTATATGTGGATGGATGGATGGATATGTGGATTGATGGATGGATGGATGGATATGTGGATTGATGGATGGATGGATGGATGGATATGTGGATAGATCAATGGATATGTGGACCGATGGATATGTGGATGGATGGATGGATATGTGGATGGATGGACATGTGGATGAATGGATGGCTGTATATGTGGATTGATGGATGGATGGATATATGGATATGTGGTTGATGAATGGATATGTGGATTGATGGATGTATGGATATGTGGATTGATGGATGGGTGGATGGATGGATATGTGAATGGATGGATGGATATGTTTTTTGATGGATGAATGGATATATGTGGTTTGATGGATGGATGAGTGGATGGATGGATGGATTGATATGTGGATTGATTGATGGTTTGATGGATGGATATGTGGATTGATGGATTGATGGATGGAGGATATGTGGATTGATGGATGGATGGATATGTGGATGGATATGTGGATGGATGGATATGTGGATGGATGGATGGATATGTGGATTAATGGATGGATGGATGGATATGTGGATGGATGGATATGTGGATGGATGGATTGGTTGATAGATGGATATGTGGATTGATGGATATGTGGATGGATCAATGGATATGTGGATCGATGGATATGTGGATGGATGGATAGATATGTGGATGGATGGATTGATGGATGGTTTGATGGATGGATATGTGGATTGATGGATAGATGGATATGTGGATTGATGGATGGATGGATGGATATGTGGATGGATGGATGGACATGTGGGTTGATGGATGGATATGTGGATTGATGGATGGAAGGATATGTGGATTGATGGATGGATGGATATGTGGATTGATGGATGGATGGATATGTGGATGAATGGATATGTGGATGGATGGATTGGTTGATATGTGGATTGATTGATGGTTTGATGGATGGATGAGTGGATGGATGGATGGATTGATATGTGGATTGATTGATGGTTTGATGGATGGATATGTGGATTGATGGATTGATGGATGGAGGATATGTGGATTGATGGATGGATGGATATGTGGATGGATGGATATGTGCATGGATGGATGGATATGTGGATTAATGGATGGATGGATGGATATGTGGATGGATGGATATGTGGATTGATGGGTGGATGGATGGATATGTGGATGGATGGATATGTGGACCGATGTATATGTGGATGGATGGATATGTGGACCGATGTATATGTGGATGGATGGATGGATATGTGGATATGTGGATGGATGGATGGATTGATGGATGGATATGTGGGTTGATCAATGGATATGTGGACCGATGTATATGTGGATGGATGGATATGTGGATGGATAGATGGATATGTGGATTGATGGGTGGATGGATGGATATGTGGATGGATCAATGGATATGTGGACCGATGTATATGTGGATGGATGGATGGATATGTGGATTGATGGATGGATGGATGGATATGTGGATTGATGGATGGATGGATGGATGGATATGTGGATAGATCAATGGATATGTGGACCGATGGATATGTGGATGGATGGATGGATATGTGGATGGATGGACATGTGGATGAATGGATGGCTGTATATGTGGATTGATGGATGGATGGATATATGGATATGTGGATTGATGAATGGATATGTGGATTGATGGATGTATGGATATGTGGATTGATAGATGGGTGGATGGATGGATATGTGAATGGATGGATGGATATGTTTTTTGATGGATGAATGGATATATGTGGTTTGATGGATGGATGAGTGGATGGATGGATGGATTGATATGTGGATTGATTGATGGTTTGATGGATGGATATGTGGATTGATGGATTGATGGATGGAGGATATGTGGATTGATGGATGGATGGATATGTGGATGGATATGTGGATGGATGGATATGTGGATGGATGGATATGTGGATGGATGGATGGATATGTGGATTAATGGATGGATGGATGGATATGTGGATGGATGGATATGTGGATGGATGGATTGGTTGATAGATGGATATGTGGATTGATGGATATGTGGATGGATCAATGGATATGTGGATCGATGGATATGTGGATGGATGGATAGATATGTGGATGGATGGATTGATGGATGGTTTGATGGATGGATATGTGGATTGATGGATAGATGGATATGTGGATTGATGGATGGATGGATGGATATGTGGATGGATAGATGGACATGTGGGTTGATGGATGGCTATGTGGATTGATGGATGGAAGGATATGTGGATTGATGGATGGATGGATATGTGGATTGATGGATGGATGGATATGTGGATGAATGGATATGTGGATGGATGGATTGGTTGATATGTGGATTGATTGATGGTTTGATGGATGGATGAGTGGATGGATGGATGGATTGATATGTGGATTGATTGATGGTTTGATGGATGGATATGTGGATTGATGGATTGATGGATGGATGGATATGTGGATGGATGGATATGTGCATGGATGGATGGATATGTGGATTAATGGATGGATGGATGGATATGTGGATGGATGGATATGTGGATTGATGGGTGGATGGATGGATATGTGGATGGATGGATATGTGGATGGATCAATGGATATGTGGACCGATGTATATGTGGATGGATGGATATGTGGACCGATGTATATGTGGATGGATGGATGGATATGTGGATATGTGGATGGATGGATGGATTGATGGATGGATATGTGGGTTGATCAATGGATATGTGGACCGATGTATATGTGGATGGATGGATATGTGGATGGATAGATGGATATGTGGATTGATGGGTGGATGGATGGATATGTGGATGGATCAATGGATATGTGGACCGATGGATATGTGGATGGAAGGGTATGTGGATGGATGGATGGATATGGCCAGGAACTCCAGACCTAGTGTGCTCCATTTCAGCCTGTAGTTCCTGGGATTTAAGTTCTTGGGCATCAAGCCCTTAGTGAGAGGAATGATGACTGCATTTTAATGATTGTCACCCTGTGGGTGTACTGGGTTATGGTAAATGACAGGTAGGTTGATGGATGGATGGATGGATTGATATGTGATTTGATGGATGGATGGATATGTGGCTTGATGGATGGATGGATGGATATGTGGATTGATGGATGGATATGTGGATTGATGGATGGATGGATGGATATGTGGATGGATGGATGGATGGACATATGGTATGTGGATGGATGGATGGACATATGGATATGTGGATTGATGGATGGATGGATGGATGGATGGATATGTGGATTGATGGATGGATGGATGGATATGTGGATGGATGGATGGACATGTGGGTTGATGGATGGATATGTGGATTGATGGATGGATGGATATGTGGATTGATGGATGGATGGATATGTGGATTGATGGATGGATGGATGGATGGATATGTGGTTTGATGGATGGATGGATGGATATGTTGATGGATATGTGGATGGATGGATGGACATGTGGATTGATGGATGGATATGTGGATTGATGGATGGATGGATATGTGGATGGATGGGTGGATATGTGGTTTAATGGATGGATCGATGGATTGATAGATTGGTGGATGGATAGGTTGATTTGTGGATTAATTGATTAATGGATGTATTTGTAGATCGATGGATGGATTTGTGGAATGGGATGGATGAATGGATAGATATGTGGATTAATTAAAATTTGGATGGATTTGTGGATGATGAATGGATTTGTGGATGGATGGATGTCTTGATTGATTGATTGATATGTGGTTTGATGGATGGATTGATTGATGTACATGTGGATTGATGGATGGATGATAGATTGGTGGATGGATGGACATGTGGTTTGATGGATGGATGAATGGATGGATGGATGGATATGTGGATTGATGGATTGATGGATGGATATGTGGATTGATGGATATGTGGATGGATGGTTTGATGGATGGATGGATATGTGGATTGATGGATGGGTGGATGGATGGATATGTGGATGGATCAATGGATATGTGGATCAATGGATATGTGGATGGATGGATATGTGGATGGATGGATGGATATGTGGATTGATGGATGGATGGATGGATGGATGGATATGTGGATGGATGGATGGATTGATATGTGGATGGATGGATGGATTGATATGTGGATGGATGGATGGATATGTGGATGGATGGATATGTGGATGGATGGATGGATTGATATGTGGATGGATGGATTGATATGTGGATGGATGGATTGATATGTGGATGGATGGATCGATATGTGGATGGTTGATATGTGGATGGATGGATATGTGGATGGATGGATATGTGGATGGATGGATGGATGGATATGTGGATGGATCAATGGATATGTGGACTGATGTATTTGTGGATGGATGGATGTGTGGATGGATAGATGGATATGTGGATTAATGGATGGATGGATGGATATGTGGATTGATGGATGGGTGGATGGATGGATATGTGGATGGATCAATGGATATGTGGACCGATGGATATGTGGATGGATGGGTATGTGGATGGATGGATGGATATGTGGATGGATGGACATGTGGATGAATGGATGGCTGTATATGTGAATTGATGGATGGATGGATATATGGATATGTGGATTGATGAATGGATATGTGGATTGATGGATGTATGGATATGTGGATGGATGGATGGGTGGATGGATGGATATGTGGATTGATGGATGGATGGATATGTGGATGGATGGATATGTGGATGGATGGATGGATATGTGAATGGATGGATATGTGAATGGATGGATGGATATGTGAATGGATGGATGGATGGATATGTGGATGGATGGATGGATATGTGGATGGATGGATGGATATGTGGATGGATGGATGGATATGTGGATGGATGGAAATGTGAATGGATGGATGGATGGATATTTGGATGGATGGATGGATATGTGAATGGATGGATGGATGGATATGTGGATGGATGGATGGATATGTGGATGGATGGAAATGTGAATGGATGGATGGATATGTGGATGGATGGATGGATGGATGGATATATGGTTTGATGGATGGATATGTTTTTTGATGGATGGATGGATATATGTGTTTTGATGGATGCATGAATGGATGGATGGATGGATTGATATGTGGATTGATTGATGGTTTGATGGATGGATATGTGGATTGATGGATTGATGGATGGAGGATATGTGGATGGATATGTGGATGGATGGATATGTGGATGCATGGATATGTGGATGGATGGATGGATATGTGGATTAATGGATGGATGGATGGATATGTGGATTGATGGATATGTGGATGGATCAATGGATATGTGGATCGATGGATATGTGGATGGATGGATAGATATGTGGATGGATGGATTGATGGATGGATTGATGGATGGTTTGATGGATGGATATGTGGGTTGATGGATGGATGGATGTGTGAATGGATGGATGGATGGATCGAAATATGGTTTGATGGATAGATGGATGGATGGATATATGGTTGGATGGATGGGTGGATGGATGGATATGTGGATGGATGGATTTATGTATTGATGGACATGTGGTTTGATGGATGGATTCATAGATTGATGGATATGTGGATGGATGGATTGATTGATGGATTAATATTTGGATTGATGGATGGGTGGATGGATGGATATGTGGATGGATCAATGAATATGTGTACCAATGGATATGTGGATGGATGGATATGTGGATCGATGGATATGTGGATCGATGGATGGATGGATATGTGGATTGATGGATGGATATTTGAATGGATGGATTGATGTTTGGATGGTTGGATATGTGGTATGATGGTGGATGGATATGTGGAATGATGGATATGTGGATGGATGGATGGATATGTTATTTGATGGATGGATGGATATATGGATGGGTGGATATGTGGATGGATGGATGGATATGTGGATGGATATGTGGATGGATGGATATGTGGATGGATATGTGGATGGATGGATGGATATGTGGATGGATGGATGGATGAATGGATAGATATACATAGTGGAATGATGGATATGTGGATGGATGGATATGTGGAATGATGGATGGATGGATTAATGGATGGATGGATTTGTGGATGGATGGATATGTGGATTGATGGATGGATGGATTTGTGGATGGATGGATATGTGGATGGATGGATTGATGGATGGATGGATGAATGGATGTATATGTGGATTGATGGATGGATGGATGAATGGATGGATGGATTTGTGGATGGATGGATATGTGGATTGATGGATGGATGGATTTGTGGATGGATGGATATGTGGATGGATGGATTGATGGATGGATGGATGAATGGATGTATATGTGGATTGATGGATTTGTGGATGGATGGATATGTGGATTTATTTATTGATGAATGGATGGATTGATGGATGGCTTTGTTCTCTTATAATATCCACCTGGCACATCCAGAGGATGGCAGACCACCCCTCATAACCTGGTTCCTCTCTCTTCTTCCTAGGTTCCTGCCTTTATAGGGAGTTTTTCCTAGCCACTGTGCTTCTACATCTGCATTGCTTGCTGTTTGTGGTTTTAGGCTGAGTTTCTGTATGGCACTTTGATTGATTCAATTGTATTGATGGATATGTGGATTTATGGATGGATTGATGGATAGATGTGTGGTATGATGGATGGATGGATTGACATGTGGATGGATGGATGGATGGATGGATGGATATATGTGTGGTATGATGGATGGATTGATGGATAGATGGATGGATTAATGGATGGATATGTGGATTGATGGATGGATGGATGGATAAGTGGATTGATGGATGGATGGATAGATAGATATGTGGATTAAAGGATGGATAGACTTGTGGATTGATGGATTGTTTTCTTTCTCCTTCTCAGTGGGCTTGCTGGGTCTACTGAAATGGAGGACTCGTCCTGAGCTCCTCAAAGAAAACCTGGAGAAACTCAAGATCATCGACGGAGAGGAAGTTGTCAAGGTGTGTGTGTACTGCGTGTGTGTGTCTGTACTGTTTGTGTGTGTGTGTCTGTCTACTGTTTGTGTGTGTGTCATCTCATGGCTTCTCTTCCCCTCCTAGTTTCTCCAGGACACTCTGGATGCTCTGTTCACCATCATGATGGAACACTCCCAGACTGACGACTACGACATCCTAGTGTTCGACGCCCTGGTGAGTGAGTGTGTGTGTGTGTTCATGTCTCTCTCTTATATTCTCTGTCACTCTTGTACCTGCTCTGCTCTCTGTCTGTCAGTCAGTTTCTGCATGTGGCTGTCTGTCGATCTCTATCCATATGCCTCTGTTATTCTCACTCTGAATAAACATTTCTGTATGTCTGTCTGTTGCTTGTCTGTGTGTCTTTGTTCCAATGAGGCCAGCTCTCTCACCATATCAAATACAACTGTTACCCCTTCCTCTCCTCTCCTCCCCTCTCTCTCTTTATCTCTCTCTCCCCCTCTCGCTCTCTCTACTACTCTCTCTCTACCTCTCTCTCGCTCTCTTTACCTCTCGCTTTCTCTGTCTCAGATCTACATCATTGGTCTGATAGCAGACAGGAAGTTCCAGCATTTCAACACGGTGTTGGAGGCCTACATCAAACAACACTTCAGCGCCACACTGGCCTACAAGTCAGTACTACTTCCTCCTCGTCCGGTGTCCAACCCCTCCTCGTCCGGTGTCCAACCCCTCCTCTTCCTGTGTCCAACCCCTCCTCGTCTGGTGTCCAACCACTCCTTTTCCTGTGTCCAACTCCTCCCTTCTCGTGTCCAACCCCTCCTCTTCCGGTGTCCAACTCCTCCTCTTCCGGTGTCCAACTCCTCCTCTTCCCGTGTCCAGCTCCTCCTCTTCCGGTGTCCAACCCCTCCTCCTCCGGTGTCCAACTCCTCCTCTTCTGGTGTCCAACCCCTCCCTGTCCGGTGTCCAACCCCTCATCTTCCGGTGTCCAACCCCTCCTCTTCCGGTGTCCAACTCCCCCTCTTCCCGTGTCCAACTCCTCCTCTTCCGGTGTCCAACTCCTCCTCTTCCTGTGTCCAACTCCTCCTCTTCCTGTCTGTCTATCTGTCTGTCTTTCTGTCTGTCTGTCTCACTGTCTTATTGTCTTAGAAGCAGCCTGATGAAGACTTTAATGCCATCATCGTAATAAAAATGTATTGCATTTCCAATTTCCTTGGAATTGCCATCTCTTTCACATTCCTAGTAAGACGGTGTAGTTAAAGCAGTAAGCTGTATTGATAATGACTCAACATGTCAGACTCATAATGAGATTTCCACAGGAGATGATGAACACATTGATTTTCCACTTTTGAATGACGTGTGTCATCATTAGCATTATGATGACAGATGATGTAGGCCTCATGATGGTGCTGGATTCAGGTAGGGTATGGTATGTTTACATGCACAGTAATAATTCCATTTTAAACTGATTATGGCAGTAGGCCGAGTATGGCAATAGTCATGTGAACACTTTACTCTGCTTATCTTAATCGGTGTAAGGTCAAATTCAAGGTAAGCAACGCCAATTAAAACATGTATTTATGAGCAATCTTTCTAATTGTTAGGACATGCAAACAGGCTGAATCAGAGTTCCTGCTGTATATTTGATCTGCACAAGTGGCAGCACCAGTAGCACAAGCCTCCCTCTTTAGCGCGAGTAAAGGATTATTAGGGAAATTGCATATTCACAATAATCGTATTCGAAAATGGATAAAATATATTTTTTAATTCTCAGCAATCTACACACAATGCCTCATAATGACAAAGCAAAAACTGTTTTTTATACATTTTTGCAAATGTATAAATACTTCTAAAACAGAAATACCTTATTTATGTAATTATTCAAGCCCTTTGCCATGGTACTCGAAATTGAGCTCAGGTGCATCCTGTTTCCATTGATCATCCTTGAGATGTTTCTACAACTTGATTGAAGTCCACCTGTGGTAAATTCAAATGATTGGACATGATTTGGAAAAGCACACACCTGTCTATATAAGGTCCCACAGTTGACAGTGCATGTCAGAGTAAAAACCAGGCCATGAGGTCAAAGTAATTGTCCGTAGAGCCCCGAGACAGGATTGTGTTGAGGCACATATCTGGGGAAGGGTACCAAAAAATTTCTGCAACATTGAAGGTCCCCAAGAACACAGTGACCTACATCATTTTTAAATGTAAGAAGTTTGGAACCACACAGACTCTTCCTAGAGCAATCGGGGGAGAAGGGCCAAGGTCAGGGTGGTGACCAAGAATACGATGTTCACACTGACAAAGCTCCAGAGTTCCTCTGTGGAGATGGGAGAACCTTCCAGAAGGACAACCATCTCTGCAGCACTCCACAATCAGGCCTTTATGGTAGAGTGGCCAGACGGGAGCCACTCCTCAGTAAAAGGCACATGACAGCCCGCTTGGAGTTTGCCAAAAGGCACCTAAAGTCTCTCAGACCATGAGAAACAAGATTCTTTGGTCTGATAAATGATATCATGATTGAACTATTAGGCCTGAATGCCAAGCGTCACGTCTTGAGAAAACCAGGCACCGTCCCTATGGTGAAGCTCGGTGGTGGCAGCATCATGCTGTCGGGATGTTTTACAGCAGCAGGGACCGAAGGATCAAGGCAAAGATGAAGGTAGAAAAGTACAGAGAGATCTTTGATGAAAACGTGCACCAGAGTGCTCAGGACCCCAGACTGGGTTTACCTTCTACCAGGACAACGACCCTAAGCACACAGCCAAGACAACGCAGGTGTGGCTTCGGGACAAGTCTCTCAATGTCCTTGAGTGGCCCAGCTGGAGCCCGGACTTGAATTCGATCAAACATCTCTGGAGAGACCTGTAAATAGCTGTGTCGAAACGCTCCCCATCTAACCTGACAGTGCTTGAGAGGATCTGCAGAGAACAAATCAAATCAAATTTGATTTGTCACATACACATGGTTAGCAGATGTTAATGCGAGTGTAGTGAAATGCTTGTGCTTCTAGTTCCGACAATGCAGTAATAACCAACAAGTAATCTATCCTAACAATTCCACAACTACTACCTTATACACACAAGTGTAAAGGGATAAAGAATATGTATATAAAGATATATGAATGAGTGATGGTACAGAACGGCATAGGCAAGATGCAGTAGATTGTAAAGTGTACAGTCTATACATATGAGATGAGTAATGTAGGGTATGGAAACATAAAGTGGCATAGTTTAAAGTGGCTAGTGATACATGTATTACATAAAGATGGCAAGATGCAGTGGATGATATACAGTACAGCATATACATATACATATGAGATGAATGATGTAGGGTATGTAAACATTATATTAAGTGGCATTGTTTGGCTAGTGATACATTTTTACATATTTCCATCAATTCCCATTATTAAAGTGGCTGGAGTTGAGTCAGTATGTTGGCAGCGGCCACTAAATGTTAGTGGTGGCTGTTTAACAGTCTGATGGCCTTGAGATAGAAGCTGTTTTTCAGTCTCTCGGTCCCTGCTTTGATGCACCTGTACTGACCTCGCCTTCTGGATGATAGCGGGGTGAACAGGCAGTGGTTCGGGTGGTTGTTGTCCTTGATGATCTTTATGGCCTTCCTGTGACATCGGGCGGTGTAGGTGTCCTGGAGGGCAGGTATTTTGCCCCCGGTGATGCGTTGTGCAGACCTCACTACCCTCTGGAGAGCCTTACGGTTGTGGGCGGAGCAGTTGCCGTACCAGGCGGTGATACAGCCCGACAGGATGCTCTCGATTGTGCATCTGTAGAAGTTTGTGAGTGCTTTTGGTGACAAGCTGAATTTCTTCCGCCTCCTGAGGTTGAAGAGGCGCTGCTGCGCCTTCTTCACAATGCTGTCTGTGTGGGTGGACCAATTCAGTTTGCCCGTGATGTGTACACCGAGGAACATAAAACTTTCCACCTTCTCCACTACTGTCCCGTCGATGTGGATAGGGGAGTGCTCCCTCTGCTGTTTCCTGAAGTCCACAATCATCTCCTTTGTTTTGTTGACGTTGAGTGTGAGGTTATTTTCCTGACACCACACTCCGAGGGCCCTCACCTCCTCCCTGTAGGCCGTCTCGTCATTGTTGGTAATCAAGCCTACCACTGTAGTGTCGTCCGCAAACTTGATGATTGAGTTGGAGGCGTGCATGGCCACGCAGTCGTGGGTGAACAGGGAGTACAGGAGAGGGCTCAGAACGCACCCCTGTGGGGCCCCAGTGTTGAGGATCAGCGGGGTGGAGATGTTGTTACCTACCCTCACCACCTGGGGGCGGCCCGTCAGGAAGTCCAGGACCCAGTTGCACAGGGCGGGGTCGAGACCTAGGGTCTCGAGCTTGATGACGAGTTTGGAGGGTACGATGGTGTTAAATGCTGAGCTGTAGTCGATGAACAGCATTCTCACATAGGTATTCCTCTTGTCCAGATGGGTTAGGGCAGTGTGCAGTGTGGTTACGATTGCGTCGTCTGTGGACCTATTGGGTCGGTAAGCAAATTGGAGTGGGTCTAGGGTGTCAGGTAGGGTGGAGGTGATATGGTCCTTGACTAGTCTCTCAAAGCACTTCATGATGACGGAAGTGAGTGCTACGGGGCAGTAGTCGTTTAGCTCAGTTAACTTAGCTTTCTTGGGAACAGGAACAATGGTGGCCCTCTTGAAGCATGTGGGAACAGCAGACTGGGATAAGGATTGATTGAATATGTCCTTAAACACACCAGCCAGCTGGTCTGCGCATGCTCTGAGGACGCGGCTGGGAATGCCGTCTGGGCCTGCAGCCTTGCGAGGGTTAACACGTTTAAATGTTTTACTCACCTCGGCTGCAGTGAAGGAGAGCCCGCAGGTTTTGGTAGCGGGCCGTGTCAGTGGCACTGTATTGTCCTCAAAGCGAGCAAAAAGTTATTTAGTCTGTCTGGGAGCAAGACATCCTGGTCCGCGACGGGGCTGGTTTTCTTTTGTAATCCGTGATTGACTGTAGACCCTGCCACATACCTCTTGTGTCTGAGCTGTTGAATTGCGACTCTACTTTATCTCTATACTGGGACTTAGCTTGTTTGATTGCCTTGCGGAGGGAATAGCTACACTGTTTGTATTCGGTCATGTTTCCGGTCACCTTGCCCTTGTTAAAAGCAGTGGTTCGCGCTTTCAGTTTTACGCGAATGCTGCCATCAATCCACGGTTTCTGGTTTGGGAATGTTTTAATCGTTGCTGTGGGTACGACATCGTCAATGCACTTTCTAATGAACTCGCTCACCGAATCAGCATATTCGTCAATGTTGTTGTTGGACGCAATGCGGAACATATCCCAATCCACGTGATCGAAGCAGTCTTGAAGCGTGGCATCAGATTGGTCGGACCAGCGTTGAACAGACTTCAGCACGGAAGCTTGCTGTTTTAGTTTCTGTTTGTAGGCTGGAAGCAACAAAATGGAGTCGTGGTCAGCTTTTCCGAAAGGAGGGCGGGGGAGTGCCTTATATGCGTCGCGGAAGTTAGTATAACAATGATCCAAGGTTTTACCAGCCCTGGTAGCACAATCGATATGCTGATAGAATTTAGGGAGTTTTGTTTTCAGATTAGCCTTGTTAAAATCCCCAGCTACGATGAATGCAGCCTCAGGGTGTGTGGTTTCCAGTTTACAAAGAGTCAGATAAAGTTCGTTCAGGGCCATCCATGTGTCTGCTTGGGGGGGAATATATACGGCTGTGATTATAATTGAAGAGAATTCCCTTGGTAGATAATGCGGTCGACATTTGATTGTGAGGAATTCTAAATCTGGTGAACAGAATGACTTGAGTTCCTGTATGTTGTTATGATCACACCACGTCTCGTTGATCATAAGGCATACACCCCCGCCCCTCTTCTTACCAGAAAGATGTTTGTTTCTGTCGGCGCGATGCGTGAAGAAACCAGCTGGCTGCACCGACTCCGTTACCGTCTCTCGCATGAGTCATGTTTCTGTGAAGCAAAGAACATTACAATCCCTGATGTCTCTCTGGAATGTTACCCGTGCTCGGATTTCATCCATTGGCGAGTAGTATGCTAGGGAGTGGAGCGCGATGTGCCCGTCTCCGAAGCCTGACCAGGAGACCGCCTCGTTTGCCCATTTTTCAGCGTCGTTGTTAAGGGTCACCGGCTGGGATCAGATCCATTGTATTGGGTGGAAGGCAAAACACCAGATCCGCTTCGGGAGAGTCATATTCCTGGTTGTAACGATGGTGAGTTGACGTTGCTCTTATATTCAGTAGTTCTTCCCGACTGTATGTAATGAAACCTAAGATTACTTGGGGTACCAATGTAAGGAATAACACATAAAACAACAAAATACTGCATAGTTTCCTAGGAACGCGAAGCGAGGCGGCCATCTCGGTCGGCGCCGGAAGTGTAGATGGGATGGGATGGGATGGGATGGGATGGGAGTAACTCCTGTAGCCTCATACCCAAGAAGACTCAATACTGTATTCGTTGCCAAAGGTGCTTCAACAAAGTACTGAGTAAAGGGTCTGAACACTTATGGTATTTCAGATTACTTATGTAATTTCAAAAATGTAAAAAAAAACTTTTTTTTCTTTGCATTAACAGGTATTGTGTGTAGATTGATGAGGGAAAACTATTTAATACGATATAGAATAATGGTGGAAAAATGGTTGAAAAACTAGTTTTAATGACTCCAACCTAGGTGGATGTAAACTTCCGACTTCAACTGTAGGTACATACAAGTGTCTTATATCGGCTGAAAGCTTAAATTCTTGTTAATCTAACTGCAGTAGCCATTACAGTAGCCATTATAGCGAAAGCATGCCATGTGATTGTTTGAGAACGGCGCCCCACATCAAAATATTTTTCCGACGGCACAGGTTTCTTAAATTCACAAATAGCGATTAAATATTCACTTACTTTTTGAAAATGTTCCTCTGATTTATCATCCAAAGGGTCCCAGCTATAACATGTGTCGTTTTGTTAGATAAAACCCTTCTTTCTATCCCCAAACAATCAGTTTAGTTGGCGCCAGCGATTTGAGTAATCCACTTGTTCAACATGCAGAGAAAGGAATCCCAGAATCTACCTTTGTTTCAACAAGTCAAAATACGTTTCTATTTACTTCTCAGATACCCTAAAATGTAATTAAACTATAATATTTCTTACGGAAAGAAGTATGTTCAATAGGAAACCGATTTTAGCAGGTGCGTCTTGTCTTCATCGCGCCCAAACACGAATTTCCAAGACTGTGTCCCTGTACTAAAACTGATATTTCTTATTTGTTTTGGAAGTTTCAAGCCTGAAACCTTGAACATAGACTGCTGACACCCTGTGGAATCCATAGGATTTGCATGTTGGGATCTAGAATTAATTTTCCATTGTAAGAGCATGGTCGCTCTCAAAGAAAATATTCTGGTTGATTTTTCTTTGGATTTTCTCCTACCATATCTATTGTGTTATAGTCTCCTACGTTATTTTAACATTTCTACAAACTTCAAAGTGTTTCTTTCCACTGGTATCAATTTTATGCATATCCTGGCTTCAGGGCCTGAGCAACAGACAGTTTACTTTGGCCATGTCAGTCAGGCGGAATTTGAGAAAAAAGGGACCTAGCCCTAAGATTAACATGTGTAAATATATGTATGAACATAACAAGATTCAACAACTGAGGAATAAACTGAACAAGTTCCACAGACATATGACTAACAGAAATGGAATAATGTGTCCCTGAGCAAAGGGGGGGGGTCAAATCAAAGTAACAGTCAGTATCTGGTGTGGCCAGCAGCTGCATTAAGTACTGCAGTGCATTTCCTCCTCATGGACTGCACCAGATTTGCCAGTTCTTGCTGTGAAATGTTACCCCATTCTTCCACCAAGGCACCTGCAAGTTCCCAGACATTTCTGCGGGGAATGTCCCTAGCCCTCACTCTCCGATCCAATAGGTCCCAGACGTGCTCAGTGGGATTGAGATCTGGGCTCTTCGCTGGCCATTGCAGAGCACTGACATTCCTGTCTTGCAGGAAGTCACGCACAGAATGAGCAGTATGGCTGTTGGCATTGTCATGCTGGAGGGTCATGTCAGGATGAGCTTGCAGGAAGGGTACCACATGAGGGAGGAGGATGTCTTCCCTGTAATGCACAGCGCTGAGATTGCCTGCAATGACAACAGGCTCAGTCCGATGATGCTGTGACACACCGTCCCAGACCATGACGGACCCTCCACCTCCAAATAGTTCCCGCTCCAGAGTACAGGCCTCGGTGTAATGCTTATTCCTTCGACGATAAACGCAAATCCGACCATCACCCTTGGTGAGACAAACCGCGACTAGTCTGTGAAGAGCACTTTTTGCCAGTCCTGTCTGCCTTACAACAGGCCTACAAGCCCTCAGTCCAGCCTATTGCGGACAGTCTGAGCACTGATGGAGGGATTGTACGTTCCTGGTGTAACTCGGGCAGTTGTTGTTGCCATCCTGTACCTGTCCCGCAGGTGTGATGTTCGGATGTACCGATCCTGTGCAGGTGTTGTTACGTGTGGTGTGCCACTGCGAGGACGATCAGCTGTCCATCCTGTCTCCCTGTAGCGCTGTCTTAGCGCAGCACGGGCATTGGGCACTCACAGCACGGGCATTGCAATTTATTGCCCTGGCCACATCTGCAGTCCTCATGCCTCCTTGCAGCATGCCTAAGGCACGTTCACGCAGATGAGCAGGGACCCTGGGCGTATTTCTTTTGGTGTTTTTCAGAGTCAGTAGAAAGGCCTCTTTAGTGTCTTAAGTTTTTATAACTGTGACCTTAATTGCCTACCGTCTGTAAGCTGTTAGTGTCATAATGACCGTTCCACAGGTGCATGTCCATTAATTGTTTATGATTCATTGAACAAGCATGGGAAACAGTTTTTAAACCCTTTACAATAAAGATCTGTGAAGTTATTTGGATTTTTCCCAATTATCTTTGAAAGACAGGGTCCTGAAAAAGGGACATTTCTTTTTTTGCTGAGTTTATGTGTAAATTTATTTTGCAGCTCTCGTGCATGCGACCCGAGTGGTATGGTCAGCATATAATGCATGAATCAGCCACCAGGTGCCAGTGTGAATACTGTGTGCCTGTAGGGCTGCAGTAGAAGTCTATGGGCTTAGAAACCAGCATAAGGTGGATTACTTGACCTTCGTACTTTACTGAAGGCTGGCCAGAATAATCAAACTGGGCTCACTGAGTCTTAGCTCTAAAATACCCAATGCTACTCTCTGGTCTCTCTCTCTTTCTCACTTTATCCATCTCTCTCATCTCTCTGCCACCCCCCCCCCCCCCCCCCCCCCACCCCCCTCCAATCTGTGTTAAAACGGAGGATCCTCCTATGGGTCAACTCACCGGCTTAACCAGTGCTAGCCATGTCGTTATATATTTTTCCTGTTGTTACATTTAACGTTTAGAACTCAGACAGCCTCTAAATAGCATCCTCAGATTGTGTTGCATTTTAGTAATAGTCTTCTCCTCCGTAATAACTATTATTGTTTAAGAGGATTGGATTGTTTTAATCCAGTTAGCCAACAAGCCCAAGGCCATTCCTGGGAACAGTATGGTATATAAGCATAAATCTAGTGTGCTGTGGTGTGTGTGTTTGAAAAATGTAATTAGCCATTCTGAAATGAAGATTTTCCCACCCCCCCCCCTTTCTCCCATCTTCCTCTCCCCCCCAGGAAGTTGATGTCTGTGTTGAAGAGGTATCTGGATGTGTCCAGTCGAGGGGAGCAGTGTGAGAACTACCTACGCACCCTCAAAGCCCTGGAATACATCTTCAAGTTCATCGTCCGCTCACGCATGCTTTACTCTCAGTAAGTGTGTGTGTGTGTGTGTGTGTGTGTGTGTGTGTGTGTATGCACACTCTGTGTATCGGCCTATGTGTATGCCTCCTTCTCCCCATCTATCTCTTTCAAGCATATACAGATGTATGCGCGCACACACACACTCACGCATGTACACACTCGTTTACAGTCTTGTACACCCCCCTCCCCCTCCCCCACCCCTCCCACACACAGAGGGATAGTGTCATTGTATTACCAAGCTAATTCCCAGAGACAGCTTGCTCTGAACGACGCTGATTGCAGCACTAATGCTGCTAATAAGCATTGATGATGAAGTGGCGTTTTTAATGAACACTGATGATGAAGTAGACCCAGCGCTGAACGAGCAGCCATGATAGAGGAGACACTGCTATATGTCAACTCTGCTGAAGGCAGCTCCATATGTTAATCATAAACAACATTTACAATAACAGCGTCACATAATTTAATCCTGACAGATTATTAGCAGAACACAAACAACGCCGTAAGTGCTTCTACTGTGTTTGTCTTGTGTGGTCTGTTGGTCTGTCAGTTAGTTTTAGAGACAATATGCAGTGTGTGTGTGTGTGCGTGCGTGTACGTACTTGCATGTATGTGTGACCACATTATGGGTTCAGTAACCCCAGAGTGATAGTGTACTAGTCATTGCTCTCCCTGGTGTGATGCTGGAATCATGGATTGTTATAGCCCTCTTCTCAGGTTTACCTAACTACTGCACGGAACGTTTAAACTCTCTGAACTTCAAGTCTACAGCACCCTCCCTATGGAAGGACACTAGCTAGAGAATCAGTATTCAAGAGGAGAGCATACTATACTGTAGGTGAATCTGTAGTATCATTCATGTCCTAAACTCATCAATGATTTAGTGTGCAACATGTAAGATTTATTAGTTTGAATCAGAAGTTTCTCAAGTTCTATAAGAGAACTCTGATTTATGTAAGAAGAAAATATATTAGATGTTATCTCTCTCCTTTAACCTGCTTTCACCGTTCTGTTTCACTTTCTTTCTCTTCCATAACTTTATGCTTCAGTCGTGAGTCTTTATTTATCCATCTCTTTTCTGCTTCTGTCATGAGTCTTTATTTATCCATCTGTTTTCTGCTTCAGTCGTGAGTCTTTATTTATCCATCTGTTTTCTGCTTCAGTCATGAGCCTTTATTTATCCATCTGTTTTCTGCTTCAGTCATGAGCCTTTATTTATCCATCTGTTTTCTGCTTCAGTCGTGAGCCTTTATTTATCCATCTGTTTTCTGCTTCAGTCATGAGCCTTTATTTATCCATGTGTTTTCTGCTTCTGTCATGAGTCTTTATTTATCCATCTGTTTTCTGCTTCAGTCATGAGTCTTTATTTATCCATTTGTTTTCTGCTTCAGTCGTGAGTCTTTATTTATCCATCTGTTTTCTGCTTCAGTCGTGAGTCTTTATTTATCCATCTGTTTTCTGCTTCTGTCATGAGTCTTTACTTATCCATCTGTTTTCTGCTTCAGTCATGAGTCTTTATTTATCCATCTGTTTTCAGCTTCAGTCGTCAGTCTTTATTTATCCATCTGTTTTCTGCTTCTGTCATGAGTCTTTATTTATCCATCTGTTTTCTGCTTCTGTCATGAGTCTTTATTTATCCATCTGTTTTCTGCTTCAGTCATGAGTCTTTATTTATCTATCTGTTTTCCTCTCGCTTCTCTTTTTTACCTACCTATCAATCAGCTCCTTCTGGCCTCCCTCCCTCCCTCCCTCCCTCCATGCCCTACACATGTCTTTCATTCTTCCCCTCCATCCCTCCCACCTCCCCCTTCTTCCATGCCCTACACATGTCTCCCTCACTCCCTCCATGCTCTACAAATGTCCCTCCCTCCCCCCCTCCACGCCCTACACATGTCCCTCCCTCCCTCCTTCCATGCCCTACAAATGTCCCTCCCTCCCCCCCTCCACGCCCTACACATGTCCCTCCCTCCCTCCATGCCCTACAAATGTCACTCCCTCCCCCCTCCACGCCCTACACATGTCCCTCCCTCCCTCCATGCCCTACACATGTCTTTCATTCTTCCCCTCCATCCCTCCCTCCCACCTCCCCCTTCTTCCATGCCCTACACATGTTTCCCCCCCCTCCCTCTATGCTCTACAAATGTCCCACCCTCCCCCCCTCCACGCCCTACACATGTCCCTCCCTCCCTCCTTCCATGCCCTACAAATGTCCCTCCCTCCCCCCCTCCACGCCCTACACATGTCCCTCCCTCCCTCCATGCCCTACAAATGTCACTCCCTCCCCCCTCCACGCCCTACACATGTCCCTCCCTCCCTCCATGCCCTACACATGTCTTTCATTCTTCCCCTCCATCCCTCCCTCCCACCTCCCCCTTCTTCCATGCCCTACACATGTTTCCCCCCCTCCCTCCATGCTCTACAAATGTCCCTCCCTCCCCCCCTCCACGCCCTACACATGTCCCTCCCTCCCTCCTTCCATGCCCTATACAGGTCTTTCATTCTTCCCCTCCATTCCTCCCTCCCACCTCCCCCTTCTTCCATGCCCTACACATGTCTCCCCCCCTCCTTCCATGCCCTACAAATGTCCCTCCCTCCCTCCCTCCATGCCCTACACTTGGCCCTCCCTCCTTCCATGCCCTATACATGTCTTTCATTCTTCCCCTCCATCCCTCCCTCCCACCTCCCCCTTCTTCCATGCCCTACACATGTCTCTCATTCCTCCCTCCCTCCCTCCATGCCCCCCTTCCTCCCTCCATGCCCTCCACATGTCTCTCCCTCCCTCCCTCCCTCCCTCCCTCCCTCCCTATGTGCTGTCCATCTGGTGTGAGTAGAGCATTAGTGTTGTTGTCCCATGGTGGTGAATGGAGCATGGTTAGGGCAGAGTTAGTGTTGTTGTCCCACTGTGGTGAATGGAGCATGGTTAGGGCAGAGTTAGTGTTGTTGTCCCACTGTGGTGAATGGAGCATGGTTAGGGCAGAGTTAGTGTTGTTGTCCCATGGTGGTGAATGGAGCATGTTTAGGGCAGAGTTAGTGTTGTTGTCCCACTGTGGTGAATGGAGCATGGTTAGGGCAGAGTTAGTGTTGTTGTCCCATGGTGGTGAATGGAGCATGTTTAGGGCAGAGTTAGTGTTGTTGTCCCACTGTGGTGAATGGAGCATGGTTAGGGCAGAGTTAGTGTTGTTGTCCCATGGTGGTGAATGGAGCATGGTTAGGGCAGAGTTAGTGTTGTTGTCCCATGGTGGTGAATGGAGCATGGTTAGGGCAGAGTTAGTGTTGTTGTCCCATGGTGGTGAATGGAGCATGGTTAGGGCAGAGTTAGTGTTGTTGTCCCATGGTGGTGAATGGAGCATGGTAAGGGCTGAGTTAGTGTTGTTGTCCCACTGTGGTTAATGGAGCATGGTTAGGGCAGAGTTAGCGTTGTTGTCCCACTGTGGTGAATGGAGCATGGTTAGGGCAGAGTTAGCTATCAGGGCGAGCAGGGCTAGGGTCAGCTCTTGGTCCCAGGCTATTCTCTGATTCTGTTCTCCACTAAACCACTTATCTACACTCTTAGAATAAAGGTTTCCAAAAGGGTTCTTTAGCTGTCCCCATAGGAGCAACCTTTTTGGTTCCAGGTAAAACCCTTTTATGGTTCCAGGTAGAGTCATTTTGGGTTCCATATGGAACCCTCTGTGGAAATGGTTCTACATGGAATCCAAAAAGGGTTCCTCAACGGGTTCTCCTGTTTAGGTTCCATACTGAAAAAATATATAAATGCAACATGTAAAGTGTTGGTCCAATGTTTCATGAGCTAAAAAAGAAATCCCAGAAATGTTCCATACGCACACAAAGCTTATTTCTCTCAAATGTTGTGCACAGATTTGTTTACATCCCTGTTAGTGAGCAGTTCTCCTTTGCCAAGATAATCCATCCACCTGACAGCTGTGGCATATTGAGGTGCTGAGGAGTATTTATGTCTGTAATAAAGCCCCTTTGTGGGGAAAAACTCATTCTGATTGGCTGGGCCTGGCTGCCCAGTGGGTGGGACTATGCCCTGCCAGGCCCACCCAAGGCTGCACCCATTGCCCAGTCATGTAAAATCCACAGATTAGGACCTAATTTATTTATTTAAATTGACTGATTTCCTTATATGAACTGTAACTCAGTAAAATCTTTGAAATTGTTACCTGTTGTTTTTTTTTGTTCAGTATAGATAGCACACGAGTCTGCAGGGATAAAAGGGTGCAGAGATCCAGACAAGAACAGGCCACAGTGGTCAGAAAAACCCTGTTTATCAGTCTGTATTCTGTTTCGTATAATATAATATACATACATATAATATTATGTATGTTGTTGTCACGCCCTGACCGTAGAGAGATTTTTATGTCTCTCTTTTGGTTTGGTCAGGGTGTGATTTGGGTGGGCATTCTATGTTAATTTTCTATGTTTTGTATTTCTTTGCTTTGGTCCGATTCCTCTTCTTCAGACGACGAAAACCGTTACAGAACTACCCACCACAAACGGACCAAGCAGCGTGGTAACGAGGAGCAGAGGGTTCAGGACTCCTGGACTTGGGAGGAGATATTGGACGGACAGGGACCCTGGAGGCAGGCTGGGGAATATCGCCGCCCGAAGGAAGAACTAGAGGCAGCTAAAGCTGAGAGGCGGCGATATGAGGCAAGGCAGCGCAGCAGGCACACGGGGAGATTGGCGGAGTCAGGCGATAGACCTGAACCAACTCCCCGTGCTTACCGGAAGCAGCGTGGTACTGGTCAGACACCGTGTTATGAGGTGAAGCGCACAGTGTCTCCAGTGCGCGCTCATAGCCCGGAGCGCTATAGGCCAGCCCCCCGCAAATGCCATGCGAGAGTGGGCATCCAGCCAGGGCGGATTGTGCCAGCTCAGCGCGTTTGGTCTCCGGTGCGCCGTTTCGGCCCAGGGTATCCTGCACCGGCTCTGCGTACTGTGTCTCCGGGGCGCTGGGAGGGTTCAGTTTGTCCTATGCCTGCGCTCCACCCGTGCCGGGCGAAAGTGGGCATTGAGCCTAATGGAGAGGTGCCAGTGGGAAGCACCAGATCTCCAGTGCTCCCCCACAGCCCGGTTCGACCTGTGCCTGCACTCTGGAGGGGCCGGGGTAAAGTGGGCATTCAGCCTGGAGGAGTGGTGCCAAGGTTGCACACCAGAGCTCCAGTGCTCCCCCACAGCCCGGTTTATCCGGTGCCTCCTCTACGCACCAGGCCTCCTGTAGGTCTCCCCAGCCTGGTGGGCCCTGTGGTAGCCCCACGCACCAGGCTGTCTCTGCGTCTCCTCCCTCCAGAGTCGCCCTCCAGTCCGGATCATCCAGCGACGCCTTCCAGTCCAGAGCCTCCAGTGTCGCCCTCCAGTCAGGTGCTTCCAGCGACACCCTCCAGTCTGGACCCTCCAGAGGCGCCCTTCAGTCCGGACCCTCCAGAGGCGCCCTTCAGTCCGGAGCTTCCAGAGGCGCCCTTCAGTCCGGAGCTTCCAGAGGCGCCCTTCAGTCCGGAGCTTCCAGAGGCGCCCTTCAGTCCGGAGCTTCCAGAGGCGCCCTTCAGTCCGGAGTTTCCAGAGGCGCCCTTCAGTCCGGAGCTTCCAGAGGCGCCCTTCAGTCCGGAGCTTCCAGAGGCGCCCTTCAGTCCGGAGCTTCCAGAGGCGCCCTTCAGTCCGGAGCTTCCAGAGGCGCCCTTCATTCCGGAGCTTCCAGAGGCGCCCTTCAGTCCGGAGCTTCCAGAGATGTCCTGCAGTCCAGAGCTCCCAACAAGGGTCCCCAGTCCGGGGCCCGCTACAAGGGTGCCCAGTCCGGGGTCGGCGGCGAGGGTCCCCGGACTAGAGGCGCCACCTAAGTGGGCCGAGCCAGAGGTGGAGCGGGGTCTACGTCCCTCACCAGAGCCGCCACCGCGGATAAATGCCCACCCAGACCCTCCCCTATAGGGGGGGGGGGGGTACTGTCACGCCCTGACCGTAGAGAGCTTTTTATATCTCTATTTTGGTTTGGTCAGGGTGTGATTTGGGTGGGCATTCTATGTTCATTTTCTATGTTTTGCATTTCTTTGTGTTTGGCCGGGTGTGGTTCTCAATCAGGGACAGCTGTCTATCGTTGTCTCTGATTGGGAACCATTCTTAGGTAGTTTTTTCCCACATGGTTTTTGTGGGTAGTTATTTTCTGTTTAGTGTTGTGCAGGACTGTTTTGGTTATTCTCTTTGTTATTTTGCTATAGTGTTCAGTTTTCAATAAAGAGCATGAACACTTACCACGCTGCACTTTGGTCCGATTCCTCTTCTTCAGACGATGAAAACCGTTACAGTTGTGTCTCTGGGAAAGGGTTAGGACAGGATTGTGTTGCTTTTGTCATGCTTTTGTGTACATACAGTTAAAGTCGGAAGTTTACATACACTTAGGTTGGAGTCATTAAAACGCGTTTTTCAACCACTCCACAAATTTCTTGTTAACAAACTATAGTTTTGGCAAGTCGGTAAGGACATCTACTTTGTGCATGACACAAGTAATTGTTCCAACAATTGTTTACAGACACAGTGCATTTTCAGTGAAATAATCTATCACAATTCCAGTGGGTAAGAAGTTTACATACACTAAGTTGACTGTGCCTTTAAACAGCTTGGACAATTCCAGAAAATTATGTCATAGTTTAGAAGCTTCTGATAGGCTAATTGACATAATTTGAGTCAATTGGAGGTGTACCTGTGGATGTATTTCAAGGCCTACCTTCAAACTCAGTGTCTCTTTGCTTGACATCATGGGGAAATCCAAAGAAAAGCAAGCATACTTCCAAAGTTGTGGCAAAATGGCTTAAGGACAACAAAGTCAAGGTATTGGAGTGGCCATCACAAAGCCCTGACCTCAATCCTATAGAAAATGTGTGGGCAGAGCTGAAAAAGCATGTGCGAGCAAGGAGGCCTTCAAACCTGACTCAGTTACACCAGCTCTGTCAGGAGGAATGTGCCAAAATTCACCCAACTTATTGTGGGAAGCTTGTGGAAGGCTACCCAAAATGTTTGACCCAAAAACAATTTAAAGGCAGTGCTACCTAATACTAACTGAGTGTATGTACATTTCTGACCCACTGGGAATGTGATGAAAGAAATAAAAGCTGAAATAAATCATTCTCTCTACTATTATTCTGACATTTCACATTCTTAAAATAAAGTGGTAATCCTAACTGACCTAAAACCAGTAATTTTTACTAGGATTAAATGTCAGGAATTGTGAAAAACTGAGTTTAAATGTATTTGGCTAAGGTGTATGTAAACTTACGACTTCAACTGTATACTGTATGTGTGTGTGTGTGTGTGTGTGTTTTTTCATGCGTGCCTGCATCATGGAGCTGCCGATGTGTTTGCGGGTGTGCGTCACAACTATATGTGGAGTGTCCAGTGTGGTTGTGTGTTTGTGTGCACTCAGACACACAGGTGGGACGAGTATCATGAGTTACCATGAGTTACCAGGGAAGGGATGGAGGGATGGAGGGAATAGATCAATAAATAATAGAAAGGGAGATCTAGACAAGTATAAGGATTGTGATGTGCGGTTGGGAATACAAGGATACAGGATGAAACAAGTGGCCTAACGTTGTGTTCATATACAGTTAACAGTAATACCTGGTAGAGGTTGTATTCAGAGACAGTCAACAGTAATAACTGGTAGAGGTTGTATTCAGAGACAGTCAACAGTAATACCTGGTAGAGGTTGTGTTCATAGACAGTCAACAGTAATACCTGATAGAGGTTGTATTCAGAGACAGTCAACAGCAATACCTGGTAGAGGTTGTGTTCAGAGACAGTCAACAGTAATAACTGGTAGAGGTTGTATTCAGAGACAGTCAACAGTAATAGCTGGTAGAGGTTGTGTTCAGAGACAGTCAACAGTAATACCTGGTAGAGGTTGTATTCAGAGACAGTCAACAGTAATACCTGGTAGAGGTTGTATTCAGAGACAGTCAACAGTAATACTGGTAGAGGTTGTATTCAGAGACAGTCAACAGTAATACCTGGTAGAGGTTGTATTCAGAGACAGTCAACAGTAATACCTGGTAGAGGTGGTGTTCAGAGACAGTCAACAGTAATACCTGGTAGAGGTTGTATTCAGAGACAGTCAACAGTAATAACTGGTAGAGGTTGTGTTCAGAGACAGTCAACAGTAATAACTGGTAGAGGTTGTATTCAGAGACAGTCAACAGTAATAACTGGTAGAGGTTGTGTTCAGAGACAGTCAACAGTAATACCTGGTAGAGGTTGTATTCAGAGACAGTCAACAATAATTACTGGTAGAGGTTGTGTTCAGAGACAGTCAACAGTAATACCTGGTAGAGGTTGTGTTCAGAGACAGTCAACAGTAATACCTGGTAGAAGTTGTGTTCAGAGACAGTCAACAGTAATAACTGGTAGAGGTTGTGTTCAGAGACAGTCAACAATAATAACTGGCAGAGGTTGTGTTCAGAGACAGTCAATAGTAATAACTGGTGGAGGTTGTATTCAGAGACAGTCAACAGTAATAACTGGCAGAGGTTGTGTTCAGAGACAGTCAACAGTAATACCTGGTAGAGGTTGTATTCAGGGACAGTCAACAGTAATACTGGTAGAGGTTGTGTTCAGAGACAGTCAACAGTAATAACTGGCAGAGGTTGTGTTCAGAGACAGTCAACAGTAATAACTGGCAGAGGTTGTGTTCAGAGACAGTCAACAGTAATACCTGGTAGAGGTTGTATTCAGAGACAGTCAACAGTAATACCTGGTAGAGGTTGTGTTCAGAGACAGTCAACAGTAATACCTGGTAGAGGTTGTATTCAGAGACAGTCAACAGTAATACCTGGTAGAGGTTGTATTCAGAGACAGTCAACAGTAATAACTGGTAGAGGTTGTGTTCAGAGACAGTCAACAGTAATACCTGGTAGAGGTTGTATTCAGAGACAGTCAACAATAATAACTGGTAGAGGTTGTGTTCAGAGACAGTCAACAGTAATACCTGGTAGAGGTTGTGTTCAGAGACAGTAAACAGTAATACCTGGTAGAAGTTGTGTTCAGAGACAGTCAACAGTAATACTGGTAGAGGTTGTGTTCAGAGACAGTCAATAATAATAACTGGCAGAGGTTTTGTTCAGAGACAGTCAACAGTAATAACTGGTAGAGGTTGTGTTCAGAAACAGTCAATAGTAATAACTGGTGGAGGTTGTATTCAGAGACAGTCAACAGTAATACCTGGTAGAGGTTGTATTCAGAGACAGTCAACAATAATAACTGGTAGAGGTTGTATTCAGAGACAGTCAACAGTAATACCTGGTAGAGGTCTTTTTCAGAGACAGTCAACAGTAATACTGGTAGAGGTTGTGTTCAGAGACAGTCAACAGTAATAACTGGCAGAGGTTGTGTTCAGAGACAGTCAACAGTAATAACTGGCAGAGGTTGTGTTCAGAGACAGTCAACAGTAATAACTGGTAGAGGTTGTATTCAGATACAGTCAACAGTAATACCTGGTAGAGGTTGTATTCAGAGACAGTCAACAGTAATAACTGGTAGAGGTTGTGTTCAGAGACAGTCAATATTAATAACTGGTGGAGGTTGTATTCAGAGACAGTCAACAGTAATACCTGGTAGAGGTTGTATTCAGAGACAGTCAACAGTAATACTGGTAGAGGTTGTATTCAGAGACAGTCAACAGTAATACCTGGTAGAGGTTGTATTCAGAGACAGTCAACAGTAATACCTGGTAGAGGTTGTATTCAGAGACAGTCAACAGTAATACTGGTAGAGGTTGTATTCAGAGACAGTCAACGGTAATACCTGGTAGAGGTTGTATTCAGAGACAGTCAACAGTAATACCTGGTAGAGGTGGTGTTCAGAGACAGTCAACAGTAATACCTGGTAGAGGTTGTATTCAGAGACAGTCAACAGTAATAACTGGTAGAGGTTGTGTTCAGAGACAGTCAACAGTAATAACTGGTAGAGGTTGTATTCAGAGACAGTCAACAGTAATAACTGGTAGAGGTTGTGTACAGAGACAGTCAACAGTAATACCTGGTAGAGGTTGTATTCAGAGACAGTCAACAATAATAACTGGTAGAGGTTGTGTTCAGAGACAGTCAACAGTAATACCTGGTAGAGGTTGTGTTCAGAGACAGTCAACAGTAATACCTGGTAGAGGTTGTATTCAGATACAGTCAACAGTAATACTGGTAGAGGTTGTATTCAGAGACAGTCAACAGTAATACCTGATAGAGGTTGTATTCAGAGACAGTCAATAGTAAGACCTGGTAGAGGTTGTATTCAGAGACAGCTAACAATAATAACTGGTAGAGGTTGTATTCAGAGACAGTCAACAGTAATAACTGGTAGAGGTTGTATTCAGAGACAGTCAACAGTAATACTGGTAGAGGTTGTATTCAGAGACAGTTAACAGTAATACCTGGTAGAGGTTGTATTCAAATACAGTCAACAGTAATACCTGGTAGAGGTTGTGTTCAGAGACAGTCAACAGTAATAACTGGTAGAGGTTGTATTCAGATACAGTCAACAGTAATACTGGTAGAGGTTGTGTTCAGAGACAGTGAACAGTAATAACTGGTAGAGGTTGTATTCAGAGACAGTTAACAGTAATACCTGGTAGAGGTTGTATTCAGAGACAGTCAACAGTAATGCTGGTAGAGGTTGTATTCAGAGACAGTCAACAGTAATAACTGGTAGAGGTTGTATTCAGAGACAGCTAACAGTAATACCTGGTAGAGGTTGTATTCAGATACAGTCAACAGTAATACTTGTAGAGGTTGTGTTCAGAGACAGTCAACAGTAATAACTGGTAGAGGTTGTATTCAGAGACAGTCAACAGTGATAACTGGTAGAGGTTGTGTTCAGAGACAGTCAACAGTAATAACTGGTAGAGGTTGTATTCAGATACAGTCAACAGTACTACTGGTAGAGGTTGTGTTCAGAGACAGTCAACAGTAATACCTGGTAGAGGTTGTATTCAGAGACAGTCAACAGTAATAACTGGTAGAGGTTGTGTTCAGAGACAGTCAACAGTAATAACTGGTAGAGGTTGTGTTCAGAGACAGTCAATAGTAATACCTGGTAGAGGTTGTGTTCAGAGACAGTCAATAGTAATACCTGGTAGAGGTTGTATTCAGAGACAGTCAACAGTAATACTGGTAGAGGTTGTATTCACATACAGTCAACAGTAATACCTGTTAGAGGTTGTATTCAGAGACAGTCAACAGTGATAACTGGTAGAGGTTGTATTCAGATACAGTCAACAGTAATAACTGGTAGAGGTTGTGTTCAGAGACAGTCAATAGTAATAACTGGTAGAGGTTGTGTTCAGAGACAGTCAACAATAAAAACTGGCAGAGGTTGTGTTCAGAGACAGTAAACAGTAATACCTGGTAGAGGTTGTATTCAGAGACAGTCAACAATAATAACTGGTAGAGGTTGTATTCAGAGACAGTCAACAGTAATACCTGGTAGAGGTTGTATTCAGAGACAGTCAACAGTAATACTGGTAGAGGTTGTGTTCAGAGACAGTCAACAGTAATAACTGGCAGAGGTTGTGTTCAGAGACAGTCAACAGTAATAACTGGCAGAGGTTGTGTTCAGAGACAGTCAACAGTAATACCTGGTAGAGGTTGTATTCAGATACAGTCAACAGTAATACCTGGTAGAGTTTGTATTCAGAGACAGTCAACAGTAATAACTGGTAGAGGTTGTGTTCAGAGACAGTCAATAGTAATAACTGGTGGAGGTTGTATTCAGAGACAGTCAACAGTAATACCTGGTAGAGGTTGTATTCAGAGACAGTCAACAGTAATACTGGTAGAGGTTTTATTCAGAGACAGTTAACAGTAATACCTGGTAGAGGTTGTATTCAGATACAGTCAACAGTAATACTGGTCGAGGTTGTATTCAGAGACAGTCAACAGTAATACCTGGTAGAGGTTGTATTCAGAGACAGTCAATAGTAATACCTGGTAGAGGTTGTATTCAGAGACAGTCAACAATAATAACTGGTAGAGGTTGTATTCAGAGACAGTCAACAGTAATAACTGGTAGAGGTTGTATTCAGAGACAGTCAACAGTAATACTGGTAGAGGTTGTGTTCAGAGACAGTTAACAGTAATACCTGGTAGAGGTTGTATTCAGAGAGAGTCAACAGTAATACTGGTAGAGGTTGTGTTCAGAGACAGTCAACAGTAATAACTGGTAGAGGTTGTATTCAGAGACAGTTAACAGTAATACCTGGTAGAGGTTGTGTTCAGAGACAGTCAACAGTAATACCTGGTAGAGGTTGTATTCAGAGACAGTCAACAGTAATACCTGGTAGAGGTTGTATTCAGAGACAGTCAATAACTGGTAGAGGTTGTGTTCAGAGACAGTCAACAGTAATAACTGGTAGAGGTTGTATTCAGAGACAGTCAACAGTAATAACTGATAGAGGTTGTGTTCAGAGACAGTCAACAGTAATACCTGGTAGAGGTTGTATTCAGAGACAGTCAACAATAATAACTGGTAGAGGTTGTGTTCAGAGACAGTCAACAGTAATACCTGGTAGAGGTTGTGTTCAGAGACAGTAAACAGTAATACCTGGTAGAAGTTGTGTACAGAGACAGTCAACAGTAATACTGGTAGAGGTTGTGTTCAGAGACAGTCAACAATAATAACTGGCAGAGGTTTTGTTCAGAGACAGTCAACAGTAATAACTGGTAGAGGTTGTGTTCAGAGACAGTCAATAGTAATAACTGGTGGAGGTTGTATTCAGAGACAGTCAACAGTAATACCTGGTAGAGGTTGTATTCAGAGACAGTCAACAATAATAACTGGTAGAGGTTGTATTCAGAGACAGTCAACAGTAATACCTGGTAGAGGTTGTATTCAGAGACAGTCAACAGTAATACTGGTAGAGGTTGTGTTCAGAGACAGTCAACAGTAATAACTGGCAGAGATTGTGTTCAGAGACAGTCAACAGTAATAACTGGCAGAGGTTGTGTTCAGAGACAGTCAACAGTAATAACTGGTAGAGGTTGTATTCAGATACAGTCAACAGTAATACCTGGTAGAGGTTGTATTCAGAGACAGTCAACAGTAATAACTGGTAGAAGTTGTGTTCAGAGACAGTCAATAGTAATAACTGGTGGAGGTTGTATTCAGAGACAGTCAACAGTAATACCTGGTAGAGGTTGTATTCAGAGACAGTCAACAGTAATACTGGTAGAGGTTGTATTCAGAGACAGTTAAGAGTAATACCTGGTAGAAGTTGTATTCAGATACAGTCAACAGTAATACTGGTAGAGGTTGTATTCAGAGACAGTCAACAGTAATACCTGGTAGAGGTTGTATTCAGAGACAGTCAATAGTAATACCTGGTAGAGGTTGTATTCAGAGTCAGTCAACAATAATAACTGGTAGAGGTTGTATTCAGAGACAGTCAACAGTAATAACTGGTAGAGGTTGTATTCAGAGACAGTCAACAGTAATACTGGTAGAGGTTGTATTCAGAGACAGTTAACAGTAATACCTGGTAGAGGTTGTATTCAGATACAGTCAACAGTAATACCTGGTAGAGGTTGTGTTCAGAGACAGTCAACAGTAATAACTGGTAGAGGTTGTATTCAGATACAGTCAACAGTAATACTGGTAGAGGTTGTGTTCAGAGACAGTCAACAGTAATAACTGGTAGAGGTTGTATTCAGAGACAGTTAACAGTAATACCTGGTAGAGGTTATATTCAAAGACAGTCAACAGTAATACTGGTGGAGGTTGTATTCAGAGACAGTTAACAGTAATACCTGGTAGAGGTTGTATTCAGATACAGTCAACAGTAATACTTGTAGAGGTTGTGTTCAGAGACAGTCAACAGTAATAACTGGTAGAGGTTGTGTTCAGATACAGTCAACAGTGATAACTGGTAGAGGTTGTATTCAGAGACAGTTAACAGTAATACCTGGAAGAGGTTGTATTCAGAGACAGTCAACAGTAATAACTGGTAGAGGTTGTGTTCAGAGACAGTCAACAGTAATACCTGGTAGAGGTTGTGTTCAGAGACAGTCAATAGTAATACCTGGTTGAGGTTGTGTTCAGAGACAGTCAATAGTAATACCTGGTAGAGGTTGTATTCAGAGACAGTCAACAGTAATACTGGTAGAGGTTGTATTCAGATACAGTCAACAGTAATACCTGGTAGAGGTTGTATTCAGAGACAGTCAACAGTGATAACTGGTATAGGTTGTGTTCAGAGACAGTCAACAATAATAACTGGCAGAGGTTGTGTTCAGAGACAGTCAACAGTAATAACTGGTAGAGGTTGTGTTCAGAGACAGTCAATAGTAATAATTGGTGGAGGTTGTATTCAGAGACAGTCAACAGTAATACCTGGTAGAGGTTGTATTCAGAGACAGTCAACAATAATAACTGGTAGAGGTTGTATTCAGAGACAGTCAACAGTAATACTGGTAGAGGTTGTATTCAGATACAGTCAACAGTAATACCTGGTAGAGGTTGTATTCAGAGACAGTCAACAGTGATAACTGGTAGAGGTTGTGTTCAGAGACAGTCAACAATAATAACTGGCAGAGGTTGTGTTCAGAGACAGTCAATAGTAATACTGGTAGAGGTTGTATTCAGAGACAGTCAACAGTAATACCTGGTAGAGGTTGTATTCAGAGACAGTCAACAGTAATACTGGTAGAGGTTGTATTCAGAGACAGTCAACAGTAATAACTGGTAGAGGTTGTATTCAGAGACAGTTAACAGTAATACCTGGTAGAGGTTGTATTCAGATACAGTCAACAGTAATACTTGTAGAGGTTGTGTTCAGAGACAGTCAACAGTAATACCTGGTAGAGGTTGTGTTCAGAAACAGTCAATAGTAATACCTGGTAGAGGTTGTATTCAGAGACAGTCAACAGTAATACTGGTAGAGGTTGTGTTCAGAGACAGTCAACAGTAATAACTGGTAGAGGTTGTGTTCAGAGACAGTCAATAGTAATACTGGTAGAGGTTGTATTCAGAGACAGTCAACAGTAATACCTGGTAGAGGTTGTATTCAGAGACAGTCAACAGTAATACTGGTAGAGGTTGTATTCAGAGACAGTCAACAGTAATAACTGGTAGAGGTTGTATTCAGAGACAGTTAACAGTAATACCTGGTAGAGGTTGTATTCAGATACAGTCAACAGTAATACTTGTAGAGGTTGTGTTCAGAGACAGTCAATAGTAATACCTGGTAGAGGTTGTATTCACAGACAGTCAACAGTAATACTGGTAGAGGTTGTATTCAGATACAGTCAACAGTAATACCTGGTAGAGGTTGTATTCAGAGACAGTCAACATTGATAACTGGTAGAGGTTGTGTTCAGATACAGTCAACAGTAATACTGGTAGAGGTTGTATTCAGAGACAGTTAACAGTAATACCTGGTAGAGGTTGTATTCAGAGACAGTTAACAGTAATACCTGGTAGAGGTTGTATTCAGAGACAGTCAACAGTAATAACTGGTAGAGGTTGTATTCAGAGACAGTCAACAGTAATAACTGGTAGAGGTTGTATTCAGAGACAGTCAACAGTAAAAACTGGTAGAGGTTGTGTTCAGAGACAGTCAACAGTAATAACTGGTAGAGGTTGTATTCAGAGACAGTCAACAGTAATAACTGGTAGAGGTTGTGTTCAGAGACAGTCAACAGTAATACTGGTAGAGGTTGTATTCAGAGACAGTCAACAGTACTACCTGGTAGAGGTTGTGTTCAGAGACAGTCAACAGTAATAACTGGTAGAGGTTGTGTTCAGAGACAGTCAACAGTAATAACTGGTAGAGGTTGTATTCAGAGACAGTCAACAGTAATACTGGTAGAGGTTGTGTTCAGAGACAGTCAACAGTAATACTGGTAGAGGTTGTGTTCAGAGACAGTCAACAGTAATACCTGGTAGAGGTTGTGTTCAGAGACAGTCAACAGTAATACTGGTAGAGGTTGTATTCAGATACAGTCAACAGGAATACTGGTAGAGGTTGTATTCAGAGACAGTCAACAGTAATAACTGGTAGAGGTTGTGTTCAGAGACAGTCAATAGTAATAACTGGTAGAGGTTGTGTTCAGAGACAGTCAATAGTAATACCTGGTAGAGGTTGTGTTCAGAGACAGTCAACAGTAATACCTGGTAGAGGTTGTATTCAGAGACAGTCAACAGTAATAACTGGTAGAGGTTGTATTCAGAGACAGTCAACAGTAATAACTGGTAGAGGTTGTGTTCAGAGACAGTCAACAGTAATAACTGGTAGAGGTTGTATTCAGAGACAGTTAACAGTAATACCTGGTAGAGGTTGTATTCAGAGACAGTCAACAGTAATACTGGTAGAGGTTGCATTCAGATACAGTCAACAGTAATACCTGGTAGAGGTTGTATTCAGAGACAGTCAACATTGATAACTGGTAGAGGTTGTGTTCAGATACAGTCAACAGTAATACTTGTAGAGGTTGTATTCAGAGACAGTTAACAGTAATACCTGGTAGAGGTTGTATTCAGAGACAGTTAACAGTAATACCTGGTAGAGGTTGTATTCAGAGACAGTCAACAGTAATAACTGGTAGAGGTTGTGTTCAGAGACAGTCAACAGTAATACTGGTAGAGGTTGTATTCAGAGACAGTCAACAGTAATACCTGGTAGAGGTTGTATTCAGAGACAGTCAACAGTAATACTGGTAGAGGTTGTATTCAGAGACAGTCAACAGTAATACCTGGTAGAGGTTGTATTCAGAGACAGTCAACAGTAATACCTGGTAGAGGTTGTATTCAGAGACAGTCAACAGTAAAAACTGGTAGAGGTTGTGTTCAGAGACAGTCAACAGTAATAACTGGTAGAGGTTGTATTAACAGACAGTCAACAGTAATAACTGGTAGAGGTTGTGTTCAGAGACAGTCAACAGTAATACTGGTAGAGGTTGTGTTCAGAGACAGTCGACAGTACTACCTGGTAGAGGTTGTGTTCGGAGACAGTCAACAGTAATAACTGGTAGAGGTTGTGTTCAGAGACAGTCAACAGTAATAACTGGTAGAGGTTGTATTCAGAGACAGTCAACAGTAATACTGGTAGAGGTTGTGTTCAGAGACAGTCAACAGTAATACTGGTAGAGGTTGTGTTCAGAGACAGTCAACAGTAATACCTGGTAGAGGTTGTGTTCAGAGACAGTCAACAGTAATACTGGTAGAGGTTGTATTCAGATACAGTCAACAGTAATACTGGTAGAGGTTGTATTCAGAGACAGTCAACAGTAAAAACTGGTAGAGGTTGTGTTCAGAGACAGTCAACAGTAATAACTGGTAGAGGTTGTATTAACAGACAGTCAACAGTAATAACTGGTAGAGGTTGTGTTCAGAGACAGTCAACAGTAATACTGGTAGAGGTTGTGTTCAGAGACAGTCGACAGTACTACCTGGTAGAGGTTGTGTTCGGAGACAGTCAACAGTAATAACTGGTAGAGGTTGTGTTCAGAGACAGTCAACAGTAATAACTGGTAGAGGTTGTATTCAGAGACAGTCAACAGTAATACTGGTAGAGGTTGTGTTCAGAGACAGTCAACAGTAATACTGGTAGAGGTTGTGTTCAGAGACAGTCAACAGTAATACCTGGTAGAGGTTGTGTTCAGAGACAGTCAACAGTAATACTGGTAGAGGTTGTATTCAGATACAGTCAACAGTAATACTGGTAGAGGTTGTATTCAGAGACAGTCAACAGTAATAACTGGTAGAGGTTGTGTTCAGAGACAGTCAACAGTAATAACTGGTAGAGGTTGTGTTCAGAGACAGTTAACAGTAATACCTGGTAGAGGTTGTATTCAGAGACAGTCAACAGTAATACTGGTAGAGGTTGTATTCAGATACAGTCAACAGTAATACCTGGTAGAGGTTGTATTCAGAGACAGTCAACATTGATAACTGGTAGAGGTTGTGTTCAGATACAGTCAACAGTAATACTTGTAGAGGTTGTATTCAGAGACAGTTAACAGTAATACCTGGTAGAGGTTGTATTCAGAGACAGTTAACAGTAATACCTGGTAGAGGTTGTGTTCAGAGACAGTCAACAGTAATAACTGGTAGAGGTTGTGTTCAGAGACAGTCAACAGTAATACTGGTAGAGGTTGTATTCAGAGACAGTCAACAGTAATACCTGGTAGAGGTTGTATTCAGAGACAGTCAACAGTAATACTGGTAGAGGTTGTATTCAGAGACAGTCAACAGTAATACCTGGTAGAGGTTGTATTCAGAGAAAGTCAACAGTAATACCTGGTAGAGGTTGTATTCAGAGACAGTCAACAGTAAAAACTGGTAGAGGTTGTGTTCAGAGACAGTCAACAGTAATAACTGGTAGAGGTTGTATTAACAGACAGTCAACAGTAATAACTGGTAGAGGTTGTGTTCAGAGACAGTCAACAGTAATACTGGTAGAGGTTGTGTTCAGAGACAGTCGACAGTACTACCTGGTAGAGGTTGTGTTCGGAGACAGTCAACAGTAATAACTGGTAGAGGTTGTGTTCAGAGACAGTCAACAGTAATAACTGGTAGAGGTTGTATTCAGAGACAGTCAACAGTAATACTGGTAGAGGTTGTGTTCAGAGACAGTCAACAGTAATACTGGTAGAGGTTGTGTTCAGAGACAGTCAACAGTAATACCTGGTAGAGGTTGTGTTCAGAGACAGTCAACAGTAATACTGATAGAGGTTGTATTCAGATACAGTCAACAGTAATACTGGTAGAGGTTGTATTCAGAGACAGTCAACAGTAATACTGGTAGAGGTTGTATTCAGAGACAGTCAACAGTAATAACTGGTAGAGGTTGTGTTCAGAGACAGTCAATAGTAATAACTGGTAGAGGTTGTGTTCAGAGACAGTCAATAGTAATACCTGGTAGAGGTTGTGTTCAGAGACAGTCAACAGTAATACCTGGTAGAGGTTGTATTCAGAGACAGTCAACAGTAATACTGGTAGAGGTTGTATTCAGAGACAGTCAACAGTAATACCTGGTAGAGGTTGTATTCAGAGAAAGTCAACAGTAATACCTGGTAGAGGTTGTATTCAGAGACAGTCAACAGTAAAAACTGGTAGAGGTTGTGTTCAGAGACAGTCAACAGTAATAACTGGTAGAGGTTGTATTCAGAGACAGTCAACAGTAATACTGGTAGATGTTGTATTCAGAGACAGTCAACAGTAATAACTGGTAGAGGTTGTGTTCAGAGACAGTCAATAGTAATAACTGGTAAAGGTTGTGTTCAGAGACAGTCAATAGTAATACCTGGTAGAGGTTGTATTCAGAGACAGTCAACAGTAATACCTGGTAGAGGTTGTATTCAGAGACAGTCAACAGTAATAACTGGTAGAGGTTGTATTCAGAGACAGTCAACAGTAATAACTGGTAGAGGTTGTGTTCAGAGACAGTCAACAGTAATAACTGGTAGAGGTTGTATTCAGAGACAGTTAACAGTAATACCTGGTAGAGGTTGTATTCAGAGACAGTCAACAGTAATACTGTTAGAGGTTGTATTCAGATACAGTCAACAGTAATACCTGGTAGAGGTTGTATTCAGAGACAGTCAACATTGATAACTGGTAGAGGTTGTATTCAGATACAGTCAACAGTAATACTTGTAGAGGTTGTGTTCAGAGACAGTCAACAGTAATAACTGGTAGAGGTTGTGTTCAGATACAGTCAACAGTGATAACTGGTAGAGGTTGTATTCAGAGACAGTTAACAGTAATACCTGGAAGAGGTTGTATTCAGAGACAGTCAACAGTAATAACTGGTAGAGGTTGTGTTCAGAGACAGTCAACAGTAATACCTGGTAGAGGTTGTGTTCAGAGACAGTCAATAGTAATACCTGGTTGAGGTTGTGTTCAGAGACAGTCAATAGTAATACCTGGTAGAGGTTGTATTCAGAGACAGTCAACAGTAATACTGGTAGAGGTTGTATTCAGATACAGTCAACAGTAATACCTGGTAGAGGTTGTATTCAGAGACAGTCAACAGTGATAACTGGTATAGGTTGTGTTCAGAGACAGTCAACAATAATAAATGGCAGAGGTTGTGTTCAGAGACAGTCAACAGTAATAACTGGTAGAGGTTGTGTTCAGAGACAGTCAATAGTAATAATTGGTGGAGGTTGTATTCAGAGACAGTCAACAGTAATACCTGGTAGAGGTTGTATTCAGAGACAGTCAACAATAATAACTGGTAGAGGTTGTATTCAGAGACAGTCAACAGTAATACTGGTAGAGGTTGTATTCAGATACAGTCAACAGTAATACCTGGTAGAGGTTGTATTCAGAGACAGTCAACAGTGATAACTGGTAGAGGTTGTGTTCAGAGACAGTCAACAATAATAACTGGCAGAGGTTGTGTTCAGAGACAGTCAATAGTAATACTGGTAGAGGTTGTATTCAGAGACAGTCAACAGTAATACCTGGTAGAGGTTGTATTCAGAGACAGTCAACAGTAATACTGGTAGAGGTTGTATTCAGAGACAGTCAACAGTAATAACTGGTAGAGGTTGTATTCAGAGACAGTTAACAGTAATACCTGGTAGAGGTTGTATTCAGATACAGTCAACAGTAATACTTGTAGAGGTTGTGTTCAGAGACAGTCAACAGTAATACCTGGTAGAGGTTGTGTTCAGAAACAGTCAATAGTAATACCTGGTAGAGGTTGTATTCAGAGACAGTCAACAGTAATACTGGTAGAGGTTGTGTTCAGAGACAGTCAACAGTAATAACTGGTAGAGGTTGTGTTCAGAGACAGTCAATAGTAATACTGGTAGAGGTTGTATTCAGAGACAGTCAACAGTAATACCTGGTAGAGGTTGTATTCAGAGACAGTCAACAGTAATACTGGTAGAGGTTGTATTCAGAGACAGTCAACAGTAATAACTGGTAGAGGTTGTATTCAGAGACAGTTAACAGTAATACCTGGTAGAGGTTGTATTCAGATACAGTCAACAGTAATACTTGTAGAGGTTGTGTTCAGAGACAGTCAATAGTAATACCTGGTAGAGGTTGTATTCACAGACAGTCAACAGTAATACTGGTAGAGGTTGTATTCAGATACAGTCAACAGTAATACCTGGTAGAGGTTGTATTCAGAGACAGTCAACATTGATAACTGGTAGAGGTTGTGTTCAGATACAGTCAACAGTAATACTGGTAGAGGTTGTATTCAGAGACAGTTAACAGTAATACCTGGTAGAGGTTGTATTCAGAGACAGTTAACAGTAATACCTGGTAGAGGTTGTATTCAGAGACAGTCAACAGTAATAACTGGTAGAGGTTGTATTCAGAGACAGTCAACAGTAATAACTGGTAGAGGTTGTATTCAGAGACAGTCAACAGTAAAAACTGGTAGAGGTTGTGTTCAGAGACAGTCAACAGTAATAACTGGTAGAGGTTGTATTCAGAGACAGTCAACAGTAATAACTGGTAGAGGTTGTGTTCAGAGACAGTCAACAGTAATACTGGTAGAGGTTGTATTCAGAGACAGTCAACAGTACTACCTGGTAGAGGTTGTGTTCAGAGACAGTCAACAGTAATAACTGGTAGAGGTTGTGTTCAGAGACAGTCAACAGTAATAACTGGTAGAGGTTGTATTCAGAGACAGTCAACAGTAATACTGGTAGAGGTTGTGTTCAGAGACAGTCAACAGTAATACTGGTAGAGGTTGTGTTCAGAGACAGTCAACAGTAATACCTGGTAGAGGTTGTGTTCAGAGACAGTCAACAGTAATACTGGTAGAGGTTGTATTCAGATACAGTCAACAGTAATACTGGTAGAGGTTGTATTCAGAGACAGTCAACAGTAATAACTGGTAGAGGTTGTGTTCAGAGACAGTCAATAGTAATAACTGGTAGAGGTTGTGTTCAGAGACAGTCAATAGTAATACCTGGTAGAGGTTGTGTTCAGAGACAGTCAACAGTAATACCTGGTAGAGGTTGTATTCAGAGACAGTCAACAGTAATAACTGGTAGAGGTTGTATTCAGAGACAGTCAACAGTAATAACTGGTAGAGGTTGTGTTCAGAGACAGTCAACAGTAATAACTGGTAGAGGTTGTATTCAGAGACAGTTAACAGTAATACCTGGTAGAGGTTGTATTCAGAGACAGTCAACAGTAATACTGGTAGAGGTTGCATTCAGATACAGTCAACAGTAATACCTGGTAGAGGTTGTATTCAGAGACAGTCAACATTGATAACTGGTAGAGGTTGTGTTCAGATACAGTCAACAGTAATACTTGTAGAGGTTGTATTCAGAGACAGTTAACAGTAATACCTGGTAGAGGTTGTATTCAGAGACAGTTAACAGTAATACCTGGTAGAGGTTGTATTCAGAGACAGTCAACAGTAATAACTGGTAGAGGTTGTGTTCAGAGACAGTCAACAGTAATACTGGTAGAGGTTGTATTCAGAGACAGTCAACAGTAATACCTGGTAGAGGTTGTATTCAGAGACAGTCAACAGTAATACTGGTAGAGGTTGTATTCAGAGACAGTCAACAGTAATACCTGGTAGAGGTTGTATTCAGAGACAGTCAACAGTAATACCTGGTAGAGGTTGTATTCAGAGACAGTCAACAGTAAAAACTGGTAGAGGTTGTGTTCAGAGACAGTCAACAGTAATAACTGGTAGAGGTTGTATTAACAGACAGTCAACAGTAATAACTGGTAGAGGTTGTGTTCAGAGACAGTCAACAGTAATACTGGTAGAGGTTGTGTTCAGAGACAGTCGACAGTACTACCTGGTAGAGGTTGTGTTCGGAGACAGTCAACAGTAATAACTGGTAGAGGTTGTGTTCAGAGACAGTCAACAGTAATAACTGGTAGAGGTTGTATTCAGAGACAGTCAACAGTAATACTGGTAGAGGTTGTGTTCAGAGACAGTCAACAGTAATACTGGTAGAGGTTGTGTTCAGAGACAGTCAACAGTAATACCTGGTAGAGGTTGTGTTCAGAGACAGTCAACAGTAATACTGGTAGAGGTTGTATTCAGATACAGTCAACAGTAATACTGGTAGAGGTTGTATTCAGAGACAGTCAACAGTAAAAACTGGTAGAGGTTGTGTTCAGAGACAGTCAACAGTAATAACTGGTAGAGGTTGTATTAACAGACAGTCAACAGTAATAACTGGTAGAGGTTGTGTTCAGAGACAGTCAACAGTAATACTGGTAGAGGTTGTGTTCAGAGACAGTCGACAGTACTACCTGGTAGAGGTTGTGTTCGGAGACAGTCAACAGTAATAACTGGTAGAGGTTGTGTTCAGAGACAGTCAACAGTAATAACTGGTAGAGGTTGTATTCAGAGACAGTCAACAGTAATACTGGTAGAGGTTGTGTTCAGAGACAGTCAACAGTAATACTGGTAGAGGTTGTGTTCAGAGACAGTCAACAGTAATACCTGGTAGAGGTTGTGTTCAGAGACAGTCAACAGTAATACTGGTAGAGGTTGTATTCAGATACAGTCAACAGTAATACTGGTAGAGGTTGTATTCAGAGACAGTCAACAGTAATAACTGGTAGAGGTTGTGTTCAGAGACAGTCAACAGTAATAACTGGTAGAGGTTGTGTTCAGAGACAGTTAACAGTAATACCTGGTAGAGGTTGTATTCAGAGACAGTCAACAGTAATACTGGTAGAGGTTGTATTCAGATACAGTCAACAGTAATACCTGGTAGAGGTTGTATTCAGAGACAGTCAACATTGATAACTGGTAGAGGTTGTGTTCAGATACAGTCAACAGTAATACTTGTAGAGGTTGTATTCAGAGACAGTTAACAGTAATACCTGGTAGAGGTTGTATTCAGAGACAGTTAACAGTAATACCTGGTAGAGGTTGTGTTCAGAGACAGTCAACAGTAATAACTGGTAGAGGTTGTGTTCAGAGACAGTCAACAGTAATACTGGTAGAGGTTGTATTCAGAGACAGTCAACAGTAATACCTGGTAGAGGTTGTATTCAGAGACAGTCAACAGTAATACTGGTAGAGGTTGTATTCAGAGACAGTCAACAGTAATACCTGGTAGAGGTTGTATTCAGAGAAAGTCAACAGTAATACCTGGTAGAGGTTGTATTCAGAGACAGTCAACAGTAAAAACTGGTAGAGGTTGTGTTCAGAGACAGTCAACAGTAATAACTGGTAGAGGTTGTATTAACAGACAGTCAACAGTAATAACTGGTAGAGGTTGTGTTCAGAGACAGTCAACAGTAATACTGGTAGAGGTTGTGTTCAGAGACAGTCGACAGTACTACCTGGTAGAGGTTGTGTTCGGAGACAGTCAACAGTAATAACTGGTAGAGGTTGTGTTCAGAGACAGTCAACAGTAATAACTGGTAGAGGTTGTATTCAGAGACAGTCAACAGTAATACTGGTAGAGGTTGTGTTCAGAGACAGTCAACAGTAATACTGGTAGAGGTTGTGTTCAGAGACAGTCAACAGTAATACCTGGTAGAGGTTGTGTTCAGAGACAGTCAACAGTAATACTGATAGAGGTTGTATTCAGATACAGTCAACAGTAATACTGGTAGAGGTTGTATTCAGAGACAGTCAACAGTAATACTGGTAGAGGTTGTATTCAGAGACAGTCAACAGTAATAACTGGTAGAGGTTGTGTTCAGAGACAGTCAATAGTAATAACTGGTAGAGGTTGTGTTCAGAGACAGTCAATAGTAATACCTGGTAGAGGTTGTGTTCAGAGACAGTCAACAGTAATACCTGGTAGAGGTTGTATTCAGAGACAGTCAACAGTAATACTGGTAGAGGTTGTATTCAGAGACAGTCAACAGTAATACCTGGTAGAGGTTGTATTCAGAGAAAGTCAACAGTAATACCTGGTAGAGGTTGTATTCAGAGACAGTCAACAGTAAAAACTGGTAGAGGTTGTGTTCAGAGACAGTCAACAGTAATAACTGGTAGAGGTTGTATTCAGAGACAGTCAACAGTAATACTGGTAGATGTTGTATTCAGAGACAGTCAACAGTAATAACTGGTAGAGGTTGTGTTCAGAGACAGTCAATAGTAATAACTGGTAAAGGTTGTGTTCAGAGACAGTCAATAGTAATACCTGGTAGAGGTTGTGTTCAGAGACAGTCAACAGTAATACCTGGTAGAGGTTGTATTCAGAGACAGTCAACAGTAATAACTGGTAGAGGTTGTATTCAGAGACAGTCAACAGTAATAACTGGTAGAGGTTGTGTTCAGAGACAGTCAACAGTAATAACTGGTAGAGGTTGTATTCAGAGACAGTTAACAGTAATACCTGGTAGAGGTTGTATTCAGAGACAGTCAACAGTAATACTGTTAGAGGTTGTATTCAGATACAGTCAACAGTAATACCTGGTAGAGGTTGTATTCAGAGACAGTCAACATTGATAACTGGTAGAGGTTGTGTTCAGATACAGTCAACAGTAATACTTGTAGAGGTTGTATTCAGAGACAGTTAACAGTAATACCTGGTAGAGGTTGTATTCAGAGACAGTTAACAGTAATACCTGGTAGAGGTTGTATTCAGAGACAGTCAACAGTAATAACTGGTAGAGGTTGTGTTCAGAGACAGTCAACAGTAATACTGGTAGAGGTTGTATTCAGAGACAGTCAACAGTAATACCTGGTAGAGGTTGTATTCAGAGACAGTCAACAGTAATACTGGTAGAGGTTGTATTCAGAGACAGTCAACAGTAATACCTGGTAGAGGTTGTATTCAGAGAAAGTCAACAGTAATACCTGGTAGAGGTTGTATTCAGAGACAGTCAACAGTAAAAACTGGTAGAGGTTGTGTTCAGAGACAGTCAACAGTAATAACTGGTAGAGGTTGTATTAACAGACAGTCAACAGTAATAACTGGTAGAGGTTGTGTTCAGAGACAGTCAACAGTAATACTGGTAGAGGTTGTGTTCAGAGACAGTCGACAGTACTACCTGGTAGAGGTTGTGTTCGGAGACAGTCAACAGTAATAACTGGTAGAGGTTGTGTTCAGAGACAGTCAACAGTAATAACTGGTAGAGGTTGTATTCAGAGACAGTCAACAGTAATACTGGTAGAGGTTGTGTTCAGAGACAGTCAACAGTAATACTGGTAGAGGTTGTGTTCAGAGACAGTCAACAGTAATACCTGGTAGAGGTTGTGTTCAGAGACAGTCAACAGTAATACTGGTAGAGGTTGTATTCAGATACAGTCAACAGTAATACTGGTAGAGGTTGTATTCAGAGACAGTCAACAGTAATACTGGTAGAGGTTGTATTCAGAGACAGTCAACAGTAATAACTGGTAGAGGTTGTGTTCAGAGACAGTCAATAGTAATAACTGGTAGAGGTTGTGTTCAGAGACAGTCAATAGTAATACCTGGTAGAGGTTGTGTTCAGAGACAGTCAACAGTAATACCTGGTAGAGGTTGTATTCAGAGACAGTCAACAGTAATAACTGGTAGAGGTTGTATTCAGAGACAGTCAACAGTAATAACTGGTAGAGGTTGTGTTCAGAGACAGTCAATAGTAATAACTGGTAGAAGTTGTATTCAGAGACAGTCAACAATAATAACTGGTAGAGGTTGTGTTCAGAGACAGTCAATAGTAATAACTGGTAGAGGTTGTATTCAGAGACAGTCAACAGTAATACTGGTAGAGGTTGTATTCAGAGACAGTCAACAGTAATACCTGGTAGAGGTTGTATTCAGAGACAGTCAACAGTAATACTGGTAGAGGTTGTATTCAGAGACAGTCAACAGTAATACTGGTAGAGGTTGTATTCAGAGACAGTCAACAGTAATACTGGTAGAGGTTGTATTCAGAGACAGTCAACAATAATAACTGGTAGAGGTTGTATTCAGAGACAGTCAACAGTAATACTGGTAGAGGTTGTATTCAGAGACAGTCAACAGTAATAACTGGTAGAGGTTGAGTTCAGAGACAGTCAACAGTAATACTGGTAGAGGTTGTGTTCAGAGACAGTCAACAGTAATAACTGGTAGAGGTTGTGTTCAGAGACAGTCAATAGTAATAACTGGTAGAAGTTGTATTCAGAGACAGTCAACAGTAATACCTGGTAGAGGTTGTAATCAGAGACAGTCAACAGTAATAACTGGTAGAGGTTGTATTCAGAGACAGTCAACAGTAATAACTGGTAGAGGTTGTATTCAGAGACAGTCAACAGTAATAACTGGTAGAGGTTGTATTCAGAGACAGTCAACAATAATAACTGGTAGAGGTTGTATTCAGATACAGTCAACAGTAATAACTGGTAGAGGTTGTGTTCAGAGACAGTCAACAGTAATACCTGGTAGAGGTTGTATTCAGAGACAGTCAACAGTAATAACTGGCAGAGGTTGTATTCAGAGACAGTCAACAATAATAACTGGTAGAGGTTGTATTCAGATACAGTCAACAGTAATAACTGGTAGAGGTTGTGTTCAGAGACAGTCAACAGTAATACTGGTAGAGGTTGTATTCAGAGACAGTCAACAGTAATACCTGGTAGAGGTTGTATTCAGAGACAGTCAACAGTAATACTGGTAGAGGTTGTATTCAGAGACAGTCAACAGTAATACCTGGTAGAGGTTGTATTCAGAGAAAGTCAACAGTAATACCTGGTAGAGGTTGTATTCAGAGACAGTCAACAGTAAAAACTGGTAGAGGTTGTGTTCAGAGACAGTCAACAGTAATAACTGGTAGAGGTTGTATTCAGAGACAGTCAACAGTAATAACTGGTAGAGGTTGTGTTCAGAGACAGTCAACAGTAATACTGGTAGAGGTTGTGTTCAGAGACAGTCGACAGTACTACCTGGTAGAGGTTGTGTTCGGAGACAGTCAACAGTAATAACTGGTAGAGGTTGTGTTCAGAGACAGTCAACAGTAATAACTGGTAGAGGTTGTATTCAGAGACAGTCAACAGTAATACTGGTAGAGGTTGTGTTCAGAGACAGTCAACAGTAATACTGGTAGAGGTTGTGTTCAGAGACAGTCAACAGTAATACCTGGTAGAGGTTGTGTTCAGAGACAGTCAACAGTAATACTGGTAGAGGTTGTATTCAGATACAGTCAACAGTAATACTGGTAGAGGTTGTATTCAGAGACAGTCAACAGTAATAACTGGTAGAGGTTGTGTTCAGAGACAGTCAACAGTAATAACTGGTAGAGGTTGTGTTCAGAGACAGTCAACAGTAATAACTGGTAGAGGTTGTATTCAGAGACAGTCAACAGTAATACTGGTAGAGGTTGTGTTCGGAGACAGTCAACAGTAATACTGGTAGAGGTTGTGTTCAGAGACAGTCAACAGTAATACCTGGTAGAGGTTGTGTTCAGAGACAGTCAACAGTAATACTGGTAGAGGTTGTATTCAGATACAGTCAACAGTAATACTGGTAGAGGTTGTATTCCGAGACAGTCAACAGTAATAACTGGTAGAGGTTGTGTTCAGAGACAGTCAATAGTAATAACTGGTAGAGGTTGTGTTCAGAGACAGTCAATAGTAATACCTGGTAGAGGTTGTGTTCAGAGACAGTCAACAGTAATACCTGGTAGAGGTTGTATTCAGAGACAGTCAACAGTAATAACTGGTAGAGGTTGTATTCAGAGACAGTCAACAGTAATAACTGGTAGAGGTTGTGTTCAGAGACAGTCAATAGTAATAACTGGTAGAGGTTGTATTCAGAGACAGTCAACAGTAATACTGGTAGAGGTTGTATTCAGAGACAGTCAACAGTAATACCTGGTAGAGGTTGTATTCAGAGACAGTCAACAGTAATACTGGTAGAGGTTGTATTCAGAGACAGTCAACAGTAATACTGGTAGAGGTTGTATTCAGAGACAGTCAACAGTAATACTGGTAGAGGTTGTATTCAGAGACAGTCAACAGTAATAACTGGTAGAGGTTGTATTCAGAGACAGTCAACAGTAATACTGGTAGAGGTTGTATTCAGAGACAGTCAACAGTAATAACTGGTAGAGGTTGAGTTCAGAGACAGTCAACAGTAATACTGGTAGAGGTTGTGTTCAGAGACAGTCAACAGTAATAACTGGTAGAGGTTGTGTTCAGAGACAGTCAATAGTAATAACTGGTAGAAGTTGTATTCAGAGACAGTCAACAGTAATACCTGGTAGAGGTTGTATTCAGAGACAGTCAACAGTAATAACTGGTAGAGGTTGTATTCAGAGACAGTCAACAGTAATAACTGGTAGAGGTTGTATTCAGAGACAGTCAACAGTAATAACTGGTAGAGGTTGTATTCAGAGACAGTCAACAATAATAACTGGTAGAGGTTGTATTCAGATACAGTCAACAGTAATAACTGGTAGAGATTGTGTTTAGAGACAGTCAACAGTAATACCTGGTAGAGGTTGTATTCAGATACAGTCAACAGTACTACCTGGTAGAGGTTGTATTCAGAGACAGTCAACAGTAATAACTGGTAGAGGTTGTATTCAGAGACAGTCAACAGTAATACTGGTAGAGGTTGTGTTCAGAGACAGTCAACAGTAATAACTGGTAGAGGTTGTGTTCAGAGACAGTCAACAGTAATAACTGGTAGAGGTTGTATTCAGAGACAGTCAACAGTAATACTGGTAGAGGTTGTGTTCAGAGACAGTCAACAGTAATACCTGGTAGAGGTTGTATTCAGAGACAGTCAACAGTAATAACTGGTAGAGGTTGTATTCAGAGACAGTCAACAGTAATAACTGGTAGAGGTTGTGTTCAGAGACAGTCAATAGTAATAACTGGTAGAGGTTGTATTCAGAGACAGTCAACAGTAATACTGGTAGAGGTTGTATTCAGAGACAGTCAACAGTAATACCTGGTAGAGGTTGTATTCAGAGACAGTCAACAGTAATACTGGTAGAGGTTGTATTCAGAGACAGTCAACAGTAATACTGGTAGAGGTTGTATTCAGAGACAGTCAACAGTAATACTGGTAGAGGTTGTATTCAGAGACAGTCAACAGTAATAACTGGTAGAGGTTGTATTCAGAGACAGTCAACAGTAATACTGGTAGAGGTTGTATTCAGAGACAGTCAACAGTAATAACTGGTAGAGGTTGAGTTCAGAGACAGTCAACAGTAATACTGGTAGAGGTTGTGTTCAGAGACAGTCAACAGTAATAACTGGTAGAGGTTGTGTTCAGAGACAGTCAATAGTAATAACTGGTAGAAGTTGTATTCAGAGACAGTCAACAGTAATACCTGGTAGAGGTTGTATTCAGAGACAGTCAACAGTAATAACTGGTAGAGGTTGTATTCAGAGACAGTCAACAGTAATAACTGGTAGAGGTTGTATTCAGAGACAGTCAACAGTAATAACTGGTAGAGGTTGTATTCAGAGACAGTCAACAATAATAACTGGTAGAGGTTGTATTCAGATACAGTCAACAGTAATAACTGGTAGAGATTGTGTTTAGAGACAGTCAACAGTAATACCTGGTAGAGGTTGTATTCAGATACAGTCAACAGTACTACCTGGTAGAGGTTGTATTCAGAGACAGTCAACAGTAATACTGGTAGAGGTTGTATTCAGAGACAGTCAACAGTAATACTGGTAGAGGTTGTATTCAGAGACAGTCAACAGTAATACTGGTAGAGGTTGTATTCAGAGACAGTCAACAATAATAACTGGTAGAGGTTGTATTCAGAGACAGTCAACAGTAATACTGGTAGAGGTTGTATTCAGAGACAGTCAACAGTAATAACTGGTAGAGGTTGTGTTCAGAGACAGTCAACAGTAATACTGGTAGAGGTTGTGTTCAGAGACAGTCAACAATAATAACTGGTAGAGGTTGTATTCAGAGACAGTCAACAGTAATACTGGTAGAGGTTGTATTCAGAGACAATCAACAGTAATAACTGGTAGAAGTTGTATTCAGAGACAGTCAACAGTAATAACTGGTAGAAGTTGTATTCAGAGACAGTCAACAGTAATAACTGGTAGAGGTTGTATTCGGAGACAGTCAACAGTAATAACTGGTAGAGGTTGTGTTCAGAGACAGTCAACAGTAATAACTGGTAGAGGTTGTGTTCAGAGACAGTCAACAGTAATACTGGTAGAGGTTGTATTCAGAGACAGTCAACAGTAATAACTGGTAGAGGTTGTGTTCAGAGACAGGCAACAGTAATACCTGGTAGAGGTTGTGTTCAGAGACAGTCAACAGTAATACTGGTAGAGGTTGTGTTCAGAGACAGTCAACAGTAATAACTGGTAGAGGTTGTATTCAGAGACAGTCAATAGTAATACCTGGTAGAGGTTGTATTCAGAGACAGTCAACAGTAATACTGGTAGAGGTTGTGTTCAGAGACAGTCAACAGTAATACTGGTAGAGGTTGTATTCAGAGACAGTTAACAGTAATACCTGGTAGAGGTTGTATTCAGAGACAGTCAACAGTAATACTGGTAGAGGTTGTATTCAGAGACAGTCAACGGTAATACCTGGTAGAGGTTGTATTCAGAGAAAGTCAACAGTAATACCTGGTAGAGGTTGTATTCAGAGACAGTCAACAGTAAAAACTGGTAGAGGTTGTGTTCAGAGACAGTCAACAGTAATAACTGGTAGAGGTTGTATTCAGAGACAGTCAACAGTAATAACTGGTAGAGGTTGTGTTCAGAGACAGTCAACAGTAATACTGGTAGAGGTTGTGTTCAGAGACAGTCAATAGTAATACCTGGTAGAGGTTGTGTTCAGAGACAGTCAACAGTAATAACTGGTAGAGGTTGTGTTCAGAGACAGTCAACAGTAATAACTGGTAGAGGTTGTATTCAGAGACAGTCAACAGTAATACTGGTAGAGGTTGTGTTCAGAGACAGTCAACAGTAATACTGGTAGAGGTTGTGTTCAGAGACAGTCAACAGTAATACCTGGTAGAGGTTGTGTTCAGAGACAGTCAACAGTAATACTGGTAGAGGTTGTATTCAGATACAGTCAACAGTAATACTGGTAGAGGTTGTATTCAGAGACAGTCAACAGTAATAACTGGTAGAGGTTGTGTTCAGAGACAGTCAATAGTAATAACTGGTAGAGGTTGTGTTCAGAGACAGTCAATAGTAATACCTGGTAGAGGTTGTGTTCAGAGACAGTCAACAGTAATACCTGGTAGAGGTTGTATTCAGAGACAGTCAACAGTAATAACTGGTAGAGGTTGTATTCAGAGACAGTCAACAGTAATAACTGGTAGAGGTTGTGTTCAGAGACAGTCAATAGTAATAACTGGTAGAAGTTGTATTCAGAGACAGTCAACAATAATAACTGGTAGAGGTTGTGTTCAGAGACAGTCAATAGTAATAACTGGTAGAGGTTGTATTCAGAAACAGTCAACAGTAATACTGGTAGAGGTTGTATTCAGAGACAGTCAACAGTAATACCTGGTAGAGGTTGTATTCAGAGACAGTCAACAGTAATACTGGTAGAGGTTGTATTCAGAGACAGTCAACAGTAATAACTGGTAGAGGTTGTGTTCAGAGACAGTCAATAGTAATAACTGGTAGAAGTTGTATTCAGAGACAGTCAACAATAATAACTGGTAGAGGTTGTGTTCAGAGACAGTCAATAGTAATAACTGGTAGAGGTTGTATTCAGAGACAGTCAACAGTAATACTGGTAGAGGTTGTATTCAGAGACAGTCAACAGTAATACCTGGTAGAGGTTGTATTCAGAGACAGTCAACAGTAATACTGGTAGAGGTTGTATTCAGAGACAGTCAACAGTAATAACTGGTAGAGGTTGTGTTCAGAGACAGTCAATAGTAATAACTGGTAGAAGTTGTATTCAGAGACAGTCAACAGTAATACCTGGTAGAGGTTGTATTCAGAGACAGTCAACAGTAATAACTGGTAGAGGTTGTATTCAGAGACAGTCAACAGTAATAACTGGTAGAGGTTGTATTCAGAGACAGTCAACAGTAATAACTGGTAGAGGTTGTGTTCAGAGACAGTCAATAGTAATACCTGGTAGAGGTTGTGTTCAGAGACAGTCAACAGTAATACCTGGTAGAGGTTGTATTCAGAGACAGTCAACAGTAATAACTGGTAGAGGTTGTATTCAGAGACAGTCAACAGTAATAACTGGTAGAGGTTGTGTTCAGAGACAGTCAATAGTAATAACTGGTAGAAGTTGTATTCAGAGACAGTCAACAATAATAACTGGTAGAGGTTGTGTTCAGAGACAGTCAATAGTAATAACTGGTAGAGGTTGTATTCAGAGACAGTCAACAGTAATACTGGTAGAGGTTGTATTCAGAGACAGTCAACAGTAATACTGGTAGAGGTTGTATTCAGAGACAGTCAACAGTAATAACTGGTAGAGGTTGTATTCAGAGACAGTCAACAGTAATAACTGGTAGAGGTTGTATTCAGAGACAGTCAACAATAATAACTGGTAGAGGTTGTATTCAGATACAGTCAACAGTAATAACTGGTAGAGGTTGTGTTCAGAGACAGTCAACAGTAATACCTGGTAGAGGTTGTATTCAGATACAGTCAACAGTAATACCTGGTAGAGGTTGTATTCAGAGACAGTCAACAGTAATACTGGTAGAGGTTGTATTCAGAGACAGTCAACAGTAATACTGGTAGAGGTTGTATTCAGAGACAGTCAACAGTAATACTGGTAGAGGTTGTATTCAGAGACAGTCAACAATAATAACTGGTAGAGGTTGTATTCAGAGACAGTCAACAGTAATACTGGTATAGGTTGTGTTCAGAGACAGTCAACAGTAATACTGGTAGAGGTTGTATTCAGATACAGTCAACAGTAATAACTGGTAGAGGTTGTGTTCAGAGACAGTCAATAGTAATAACTGGTAGAAGTTGTATTCAGAGACAGTCAACAGTAATACCTGGTAGAGGTCGTATTCAGAGACAGTCAACAGTAATAACTGGTAGAGGTTGTATTCAGAGACAGTCAACAGTAATAACTGGTAGAGGTTGTATTCAGATACAGTCAACAGTAATAACTGGTAGAGGTTGTGTTCAGAGACAGTCAACAGTAATACCTGGTAGAGGTTGTATTCAGATACAGTCAACAGTAATACCTGGTAGAGGTTGTATTCAGATACAGTCAACAGTAATACCTGGTAGAGGTTGTATTCAGAGACAGTCAACAATAATAACTGGTAGAGGTTGTATTCAGAGACAGTCAACAGTAATACTGGTAGAGGTTGTATTCAGAGACAATCAACAGTAATAACTGGTAGAAGTTGTATTCAGAGACAGTCAACAGTAATAACTGGTAGAAGTTGTATTCAGAGACAGTCAACAGTAATAACTGGTAGAGGTTGTATTCAGAGACAGTCAACAGTAATAACTGGTAGAGGTTGTGTTCAGAGACAGTCAACAGTAATACTGGTAGAGGTTGTATTCAGAGACAGTCAACAGTAATAACTGGTAGAGGTTGTGTTCAGAGACAGGCAACAGTAATACCTGGTAGAGGTTGTGTTCAGAGACAGTCAACAGTAATACTGGTAGAGGTTGTGTTCAGAGACAGTCAACAGTAATAACTGGTAGAGGTTGTATTCAGAGACAGTCAATAGTAATACCTGGTAGAGGTTGTATTCAGAGACAGTCAACAGTAATACTGGTAGAGGTTGTGTTCAGAGACAGTCAACAGTAATACTGGTAGAGGTTGTATTCAGAGACAGTTAACAGTAATACCTGGTAGAGGTTGTATTCAGAGACAGTCAACAGTAATACTGGTAGAGGTTGTATTCAGAGACAGTCAACAGTAATACCTGGTAGAGGTTGTATTCAGAGAAAGTCAACAGTAATACCTGGTAGAGGTTGTATTCAGAGACAGTCAACAGTAAAAACTGGTAGAGGTTGTGTTCAGAGACAGTCAACAGTAATAACTGGTAGAGGTTGTATTCAGAGACAGTCAACAGTAATAACTGGTAGAGGTTGTGTTCAGAGACAGTCAACAGTAATACTGGTAGAGGTTGTGTTCAGAGACAGTCAATAGTAATACCTGGTAGAGGTTGTGTTCAGAGACAGTCAACAGTAATAACTGGTAGAGGTTGTGTTCAGAGACAGTCAACAGTAATAACTGGTAGAGGTTGTATTCAGAGACAGTCAACAGTAATACTGGTAGAGGTTGTGTTCAGAGACAGTCAACAGTAATACTGGTAGAGGTTGTGTTCAGAGACAGTCAACAGTAATACCTGGTAGAGGTTGTGTTCAGAGACAGTCAACAGTAATACTGGTAGAGGTTGTATTCAGATACAGTCAACAGTAATACTGGTAGAGGTTGTATTCAGAGACAGTCAACAGTAATAACTGGTAGAGGTTGTGTTCAGAGACAGTCAATAGTAATAACTGGTAGAGGTTGTGTTCAGAGACAGTCAATAGTAATACCTGGTAGAGGTTGTGTTCAGAGACAGTCAACAGTAATACCTGGTAGAGGTTGTATTCAGAGACAGTCAACAGTAATAACTGGTAGAGGTTGTATTCAGAGACAGTCAACAGTAATAACTGGTAGAGGTTGTGTTCAGAGACAGTCAATAGTAATAACTGGTAGAAGTTGTATTCAGAGACAGTCAACAATAATAACTGGTAGAGGTTGTGTTCAGAGACAGTCAATAGTAATAACTGGTAGAGGTTGTATTCAGAGACAGTCAACAGTAATACTGGTAGAGTTTGTATTCAGAGACAGTCAACAGTAATACCTGGTAGAGGTTGTATTCAGAGACAGTCAACAGTAATACTGGTAGAGGTTGTATTCAGAGACAGTCAACAGTAATAACTGGTAGAGGTTGTGTTCAGAGACAGTCAATAGTAATAACTGGTAGAAGTTGTATTCAGAGACAGTCAACAATAATAACTGGTAGAGGTTGTGTTCAGAGACAGTCAATAGTAATAACTGGTAGAGGTTGTATTCAGAGACAGTCAACAGTAATAACTGGTAGAGGTTGTATTCAGAGAGAGTCAACAGTAATAACTGGTAGAGGTTGTGTTCAGAGACAGTCAATAGTAATACCTGGTAGAGGTTGTGTTCAGAGACAGTCAACAGTAATACCTGGTAGAGGTTGTATTCAGAGACAGTCAACAGTAATAACTGGTAGAGGTTGTATTCAGAGACAGTCAACAGTAATAACTGGTAGAGGTTGTGTTCAGAGACAGTCAATAGTAATAACTGGTAGAAGTTGTATTCAGAGACAGTCAACAATAATAACTGGTAGAGGTTGTGTTCAGAGACAGTCAATAGTAATAACTGGTAGAGGTTGTATTCAGAGACAGTCAACAGTAATACTGGTAGAGGTTGTATTCAGAGACAGTCAACAGTAATACCTGGTAGAGGTTGTATTCAGAGACAGTCAACAGTAATAACTGGTAGAGGTTGTATTCAGAGACAGTCAACAGTAATAACTGGTAGAGGTTGTATTCAGAGACAGTCAACAGTAATAACTGGTAGAGGTTGTGTTCAGAGACAGTCAATAGTAATACCTGGTAGAGGTTGTGTTCAGAGACAGTCAACAGTAATACCTGGTAGAGGTTGTATTCAGAGACAGTCAACAGTAATAACTGGTAGAGGTTGTATTCAGAGACAGTCAACAGTAATAACTGGTAGAGGTTGTGTTCAGAGACAGTCAATAGTAATAACTGGTAGAAGTTGTATTCAGAGACAGTCAACAATAATAACTGGTAGAGGTTGTGTTCAGAGACAGTCAATAGTAATAACTGGTAGAGGTTGTATTCAGAGACAGTCAACAGTAATACTGGTAGAGGTTGTATTCAGAGACAGTCAACAGTAATACCTGGTAGAGGTTGTATTCAGAGACAGTCAACAGTAATACTGGTAGAGGTTGTATTCAGAGACAGTCAACGGTAATACTGGTAGAGGTTGTATTCAGAGACAGTCAACAGTAATACTGGTAGAGGTTGTATTCAGAGACAGTCAACAATAATAACTGGTAGAGGTTGTATTCAGAGACAGTCAACAGTAATACTGGTAGAGGTTGTATTCAGAGACAGTCAACAGTAATAACTGGTAGAGGTTGAGTTCAGAGACAGTCAACAGTAATACTGGTAGAGGTTGTGTTCAGAGACAGTCAACAGTAATAACTGGTAGAGGTTGTGTTCAGAGACAGTCAATAGTAATAACTGGTAGAAGTTGTATTCAGAGACAGTCAACAGTAATACCTGGTAGAGGTTGTATTCAGAGACAGTCAACAGTAATAACTGGTAGAGGTTGTATTCAGAGACAGTCAACAATAATAACTGGTAGAGGTTGTATTCAGATACAGTCAACAGTAATAACTGGTAGAGGTTGTGTTCAGAGACAGTCAACAGTAATACCTGGTAGAGGTTGTATTCAGATACAGTCAACAGTAATACCTGGTAGAGGTTGTATTCAGAGACAGTCAACAGTAATACTGGTAGAGGTTGTATTCAGAGACAGTCAACAGTAATACCTGGTAGAGGTTGTATTCAGAGACAGTCAACAGTAATACTGGTAGAGGTTGTATTCAGAGACAGTGTACAGTAATACTGGTAGAGGTTGTATTCAGAGACAGTCAACAGTAATACTGGTAGAGGTTGTATTCAGAGACAGTCAACAATAATAACTGGTAGAGGTTGTATTCAGATACAGTCAACAGTAATACTGGTAGAGGTTGTATTCAGAGACAGTTAACAGTAATACCTGGTAGAGGTTGTATTCAGAGACAGTTAACAGTAATACCTGGTAGAGGTTGTATTCAGAGACAGTCAACAGTAATAACTGGTAGAGGTTGTGTTCAGAGACAGTCAACAGTAATACTGGTAGAGGTTGTATTCAGAGACAGTCAACAGTAATACCTGGTAGAGGTTGTATTCAGAGACAGTCAACAGTAATACTGGTAGAGGTTGTATTCAGAGACAGTCAACAGTAATAACTGGTAGAGGTTGTATTCAGAGACAGTCAACAGTAATAACTGGTAGAGGTTGTGTTCAGAGACAGTCAATAGTAATAACTGGTAGAAGTTGTATTCAGAGACAGTCAACAATAATAACTGGTAGAGGTTGTGTTCAGAGACAGTCAATAGTAATAACTGGTAGAGGTTGTATTCAGAGACAGTCAACAGTAATACTGGTAGAGGTTGTATTCAGAGACAGTCAACAGTAATACCTGGTAGAGGTTGTATTCAGAGACAGTCAACAGTAATACTGGTAGAGGTTGTATTCAGAGACAGTCAACGGTAATACTGGTAGAGGTTGTATTCAGAGACAGTCAACAGTAATACTGGTAGAGGTTGTATTCAGAGACAGTCAACAATAATAACTGGTAGAGGTTGTATTCAGAGACAGTCAACAGTAATACTGGTAGAGGTTGTATTCAGAGACAGTCAACAGTAATAACTGGTAGAGGTTGAGTTCAGAGACAGTCAACAGTAATACTGGTAGAGGTTGTGTTCAGAGACAGTCAACAGTAATAACTGGTAGAGGTTGTGTTCAGAGACAGTCAATAGTAATAACTGGTAGAAGTTGTATTCAGAGACAGTCAACAGTAATACCTGGTAGAGGTTGTATTCAGAGACAGTCAACAGTAATAACTGGTAGAGGTTGTATTCAGAGACAGTCAACAATAATAACTGGTAGAGGTTGTATTCAGATACAGTCAACAGTAATAACTGGTAGAGGTTGTGTTCAGAGACAGTCAACAGTAATACCTGGTAGAGGTTGTATTCAGATACAGTCAACAGTAATACCTGGTAGAGGTTTTATTCAGAGACAGTCAACAGTAATACTGGTAGAGGTTGTATTCAGAGACAGTCAACAGTAATACCTGGTAGAGGTTGTATTCAGAGACAGTCAACAGTAATACTGGTAGAGGTTGTATTCAGAGACAGTGTACAGTAATACTGGTAGAGGTTGTATTCAGAGACAGTCAACAGTAATACTGGTAGAGGTTGTATTCAGAGACAGTCAACAATAATAACTGGTAGAGGTTGTATTCAGATACAGTCAACAGTAATACTGGTAGAGGTTGTATTCAGAGACAGTTAACAGTAATACCTGGTAGAGGTTGTATTCAGAGACAGTTAACAGTAATACCTGGTAGAGGTTGTATTCAGAGACAGTCAACAGTAATAACTGGTAGAGGTTGTGTTCAGAGACAGTCAACAGTAATACTGGTAGAGGTTGTATTCAGAGACAGTCAACAGTAATACCTGGTAGAGGTTGTATTCAGAGACAGTCAACAGTAATACTGGTAGAGGTTGTATTCAGAGACAGTCAACAGTAATACCTGGTAGAGGTTGTATTCAGAGAAAGTCAACAGTAATACCTGGTAGAGGTTGTATTCAGAGACAGTCAACAGTAAAAACTGGTAGAGGTTGTGTTCAGAGACAGTCAACAGTAATAACTGGTAGAGGTTGTATTCAGAGACAGTCAACAGTAATAACTGGTAGAGGTTGTGTTCAGAGACAGTCAACAGTAATACTGGTAGAGGTTGTGTTCAGAGACAGTCAATAGTAATACCTGGTAGAGGTTGTGTTCAGAGACAGTCAACAGTAATAACTGGTAGAGGTTGTGTTCAGAGACAGTCAACAGTAATAACTGGTAGAGGTTGTATTCAGAGACAGTCAACAGTAATACTGGTAGAGGTTGTGTTCAGAGACAGTCAACAGTAATACTGGTAGAGGTTGTGTTCAGAGACAGTCAACAGTAATACCTGGTAGAGGTTGTGTTCAGAGACAGTCAACAGTAATACTGGTAGAGGTTGTATTCAGATACAGTCAACAGTAATACTGGTAGAGGTTGTATTCAGAGACAGTCAACAGTAATAACTGGTAGAGGTTGTGTACAGAGACAGACAATAATAATAACTGGTAGAGGTTGTGTTCAGAGACAGTCAATAGTAATACCTGGTAGAGGTTGTGTTCAGAGACAGTCAACAGTAATAACTGGTAGAGGTTGTATTCAGAGACAGTCAACAGTAATAACTGGTAGAGGTTGTATTCAGAGACAGTCAACAGTAATAACTGGTAGAGGTTGTGTTCAGAGACAGTCAATAGTAATAACTGGTAGAAGTTGTATTCAGAGACCGTCAACAATAATAACTGGTAGAGGTTGTGTTCAGAGACAGTCAATAGTAATAACTGGTAGAGGTTGTATTCAGAGACAGTCAACAGTAATACTGGTAGAGGTTGTATTCAGAGACAGTCAACAGTAATACCTGGTAGAGGTTGTATTCAGAGACAGTCAACAGTAATACTGGTAGAGGTTGTATTCAGAGACAGTCAACAGTAATAACTGGTAGAGGTTGTGTTCAGAGACAGTCAATAGTAATAACTGGTAGAAGTTGTATTCAGAGACAGTCAACAGTAATACCTGGTAGAGGTTGTATTCAGAGACAGTCAACAGTAATAACTGGTAGAGGTTGTATTCAGAGACAGTCAACAGTAATAACTGGTAGAGGTTATATTCAGAGACAGTCAACAGTAATAACTGGTAGAGGTTGTATTCAGAGACAGTCAACAATAATAACTGGTAGAGGTTGTATTCAGAGACAGTCAACAGTAATAACTGGTAGAGGTTGTGTTCAGAGACAGTCAACAGTAATACCTGGTAGAGGTTGTATTCAGATACAGTCAACAGTAATACCTGGTAGAGGTTCTATTCAGATACAGTCAACAGTAATAACTGGTAGAGGTTGTGTTCAGAGACAGTCAATAGTAATAACTGGTAGAAGTTGTATTCAGAGACAGTCAACAGTAATACCTGGTAGAGGTTGTATTCAGAGACAGTCAACAATAATAACTGGTAGAGGTTGTATTCAGAGACAGTCAACAGTAATACTGGTAGAGGTTGTATTCAGAGACAGTCAACAGTAATAACTGGTATTGGTTGTGTTCAGAGACAGTCAACAGTAATACTGGTAGAGGTTTTATTCAGAGACAGTCAACAGTAATAACTGGTAGAGGTTGTATTCAGAGACAGTCAACAGTAATACTGGTAGAGGTTGTGTTCAGAGACAGTCAATAGTAATAACTGGTAGAAGTTGTATTCAGAGACAGTCAACAGTAATACCTGGTAGAGGTTGTGTTCAGAGACAGTCAACAGTAATAACTGGTAGAAGTTGTATTCAGAGACAATCAACAGTAATAACTGGTAGAGGTTGTATTCAGTGCCAGTCAACAGTAATAACTGGTAGAGGTTGTGTTCAGAGACAGTCAACAGTAATACTGGTAGAGGTTGTATTCAGAGACAGTCAACAGTAATAACTGGTAGAGGTTGTGTTCAGAGACAGTCAATAGTAATAACTGGTAGAAGTTGTATTCAGAGACAGTCAACAGTAATACCTGGTAGAGGTTGTATTCAGAGACAGTCAACAATAATAACTGGTAGAGGTTGTATTCAGAGACAGTCAACAGTAATACTGGTAGAGGTTGTATTCAGAGACAGTCAACAGTAATAACTGGTATTGGTTGTGTTCAGAGACAGTCAACAGTAATACTGGTAGAGGTTGTATTCAGAGACAGTCAACAGTAATAACTGGTAGAGGTTGTATTCAGAGACAGTCAACAGTAATACTGGTAGAGGTTGTGTTCAGAGACAGTCAATAGTAATAACTGGTTGAAGTTGTATTCAGAGACAGTCAACAGTAATACCTGGTAGAGGTTGTGTTCAGAGACAGTCAACAGTAATAACTGGTAGAGGTTGTATTCAGTGCCAGTCAACAGTAATAACTGGTAGAGGTTGTGTTCAGAGACAGTCAACAGTAATACTGGTAGAGGTTGTATTCAGAGACAGTCAACAGTAATAACTGGTAGAGGTTGTGTATAATGTAAAGTCTCTTCTGTTTAGTTTGACGTAGACTCCATGTGATCTTCTCAGATCAGAGAGCTACACCCACCATTTCTCCCATCAACAGCCAACTGGTCCTCGTGATGTCTAAACAGTTTTCTTCACCCCAGGACACTTGGTTCATTATCCAGGAACATAAAGTGTAAAGGAACACTCGTGTCTGCATAGATCTGAGTGTATTTTTTTGACAAGCAAACTGACATGTTTGTCTCGATTGTACCGACAATCAAATCAAATTGTATTTATCACATGCGACGAATACAACAGGTGTAGACCTTACAGTGACATACTTACTTACAAGCCCTTAACCAACAATGCAGTTTTAAGAAAAATGAGTGTTAAGAAAGTATTTACTAAAATATACCGAAGTAAAAATAGATAGATAAGAATGTAAAAAATAGGAAAAATAGCACATTTTTAAGGAGAAACAATAAAATAACAGTAGCGAGACTGTATAAGGGGGTACCGGCACAGAGTCAATGTGGAGACTGTATACAGGGGGTACCGGTACAGAGTCAATGTGGAGACTGTATACAGGGGCTACCGGTACAGAGTCAATGTGGAGACTGTATACAGGAGGTACCGGTACATAGTCAATGTGCGGGGCACCGGTTAGTCAAGGCAATTGAGGTAATATGTACATGTAGGTAGGGGTAAAGTGACTATGTATGGATAATAAACAGAGAGTAGTAGCAGCTTAAAAATGGGGATGGTTGGGGCAATGGAAATTGTCCGGGTAGGCATTTGATTAGATGTTCATGAGTCTTATGGCTTGGGGGTAGAAGCTGTTAAGGAGCCTTTTGGACCTAGACTTGGCGCTCCGGTACCGCTTGCCGTGCAAAGAGAACAGTCTATGACTATGGTGGCTGGAGTCTTTGTCAATTTTTAGGGCCTTCCTCTGACACCGCATGGTATAGATGTCCTGCATTGCAGGAAGCTTGGCCCCAGTGATGTACTGGGCAGTACACACTACCCTCTGTAGTGTCTTGCGGTTGGAGGCCAAGCAGTTGCCATACCAGGTGGTAATGCAACCAGTCAGGATGCTCTCGATGGTGCAGCTGTAGAACTTTTGGAGGTTTAAGGACCTATACCAAAGATTTTCAGTCTCCTGAGGGGGAATAGAAGTTGTCGTGCCCTCTTCACGACTGTCTTGGTATATTTGGACCATGATAGTTTGTTGGTGATGTGGACACCAAGGAACTTGAAGCTCTCAACCTGCTCCACTACAGCCCCATCTATGAGAATGAGGGTATACTCGATCCTCCTTTTCCTGTAGTCCACAATCATCTCCTTTGTCTTGATCACGTTGAGGGATAGGTTGCTATCCTTGCACCACACTGCCAGGTCTCTGACCTCCTCCCTATAGGCTGTCTCATCGTCGTTGGCAAACTTAACGATGGTGTTGGAGTTTGGTACACTTTCAATTTTAAATTCATTCACTCTTTAATTTCATTCACTCATTAATTTCATAATTTTTTAAATTCCTGTTTTAGATACTAACCATGCTCCCTCTCTTCCTCTTTAATCTCTCTCTCTCTCTCTCTCTCTCTCTCTCTCTCTCTCTCTCTCTCTCTCTCTCTCTCTCTCTCTCTCTCTCTCTCTCTCTCTCTCTCTCTCTCTCTCCAGGTTGTATGAAGGAAAAGAACAGGAAGAGTTTGAGGAGTCTCTTCGGAGACTCTTTGAGTCCATCAACAACCTGATGACGAGTGACCAAAACACTACAGTCTTACTGCAGGTAAACACTCTCACTTCGGTCTTTCTCCTCCTCGCTCCTGTTAACCCCTGTCTGCTTCTCTCCTCCTCTCCTCTCTCTCCTCCCCTAACTCTCTATATCTCACTCTCTCTCCATCTTCTCATCTCTTGCTCATTTATTGATGTCTTCATTTGTCCTGATTTCAGGTTTCATGATTCTTTCCCCATCCATGTGTCTCTTTCTCGCTTTCTCCCTCTCTCTCTTTCTCTGCCTCTTTCTCTCTCTGTCTCTGCCTCTCTCTCGTTCCCCTCTCTCTCTTTCTCCAGGTGGCTGCTCTGAAGTACCTACCAACAGTCTTGCAGGATATCGAGACAGTGTTTGATGCCAAACTCCTGAGGTGAGTGCTATCCTCCACTGCCTCCACCACCCCATGGGCGACCCCTTTCACAGATCTCACAGGAACAGGAAATAGAACCACTGTCAACATCACTCAGACCCTTCTCAGGATGCCATATGAAGCAACATGTCTCTCACCTCATCCCTCACCTCAGTCACCTGTACCCAACGTCCCCCAAATCTGACCCTCTGACTGTCTCATCACATTGTCTCCACATAAACACAAAAAACAACGCAGTCTTAAACACTGTCTCTGCCCCCCTGCCCTCTACCAAGGTCACTACCTTATTCCCCAGTTCTCTTTAACTGACAGGGACTCACCACCTCCTCCATTAACCTTTCATTAACCCCTAAAAGACTACCCATAATGAATATAGATATGGCTCTCTGCGACACGCTTTTAGAATTATAGCATTTAACATGAACCATTTACAAGAATTTAGCAGTATCATTTAATTGTTCTAGTTTCTGTATGACAAACAGTGGTTTGGTTCCAGACAACGTCTTTATTTCTGGCCTGACCTTCCTGTGACCTGTGTATGAGACTTGTCTCTCTGGGGGGGGGGGGGGGGGGGGGGGGGGGGGGGGGGGGGGGGGGTGAGAGACTCTGAGATGTGTGTGTGTGACTCTGAGATGTGTGTTCACAGTCTACATCTGTCTGGTCTGTTGTGTCTGGAGTGGCTGAGTGACAGCACAATGTTGTGGAGGTGTTACCTGGACCAGGCTGATAATCACTCACTCACTCACTCACTCACTCACACTCTCTCTCTCTCTCTCTCTCTCTCTCTCTCTCTCTCTCTCTCTCTCTCTCTCACACACACACACACACACACACACACACACACACACACACACACACACACACACACACACACACACACACACACACACACACACACACACACACACACACACACACACACAAAGTGATGTACTGTAGACACAGCATATCCCAATACACAAAACATATCCCAATACACACATCAACATATCCCAATACACACATCAACATATCCCAATACACACATCACCATATCCCAATACACACATCACCATATCCCAATACACACATCAACATATCCCAATACACACATCAACATATCCCAATACACACATAACCATATCCCAATACACACATCACCATATCCCAATACACACATCACCATATCCCAATACACACATCAACATATCCCAATACACACATCAACATATCCCAATACACACATCAACATATCCCAAAACACACAACTGATCCCAATATACACAACAGATCCCAATACACACAACATATCCCAATACACAAAAAAGACCCAATACACAAAACAGATCCCAATACACACAACAGATCCCAATACACAAAACAGATCCCAATTCACAAAACAGATCCCAATACACACAACATATCCCAATACACACACCAGATCCCAAAACAAACAACATATCCCAATACACAACACCATATCACAATACACACAACATATTCCAATACACACAACAGATCCCGAAACACACACCACCAGATCCCAATACGCACACCACCAGATCCCAATACACACAACAACAGATCACAATACACACACCAATAGATCCCAATACACACATCACCATATCCCAATACACACATCAACATATCCCAATACACACATCAACATATCCCAATACACACATCAACATATCCCAATACACACATCACCATATCCCAATACACACATCACCATATCCCAATACACACATCAACATATCCCAATACACACATCAACATATCCCAAAACACACAACTGATCCCAATATACACAACAGATCCCAATACACACAACATATCCCAATACACAAAAAAGACCCAATACACAAAACAGATCCCAATACACACAACAGATCCCAATACACAAAACAGATCCCAATTCACAAAACAGATCCCAATACACACAACATATCCCAATACACACACCAGATCCCAAAACAAACAACGTATCCCAATACACAACACCATATCACATTACACACAACATATTCCAATATACACAACAGATCCCGAAACACACACCACCAGATCCCAATACACACACCACCAGATCCCAATACACACAACAACAGATCACAATACACACACCAATAGATCCCAATACACACACCAAAAGATCCAGATACACACACCACCAGATCTCAATCCACACACCAACAGATCTCAATACACACACCACCAACTCCCAATAAACACAAGACCAGCTCCCAAATACACACACTCCAACAGATCCCAATAAACACGCAACCAGATCCCAATACACACACCAACAGATCCCAATACAAACACCAACAGATCCCAATACACACACCACCAGATCCCAATACACACACCACCAGATCCCAATACACACACCAACATATCCCAATACACACACCACCAGATCCCAATACACACCAACAGATCGCAATACACACACACCACCAGATCCCAATACACACACCACCAGATCCCAATACACACACCAACATATCCCAATACACACACAACCAGATCCCAATACACACACCAACAGATCCCAATACACACACCAACAGATCCCAATACACACACCAACATATCCCAATACACACACACCAACAGATCCCAGTACACACACCACCAGATCCCAATACACACACCAACAGATCCCAATACACACACCACCAGATCCCAGTACACACACCACCAGATCCCAATACACACACCAACACATCCCAATACACACACCACCAGATCCCAATACACACACCAACAGATTCCAATACACACACCAACAGATCTCAATACACACAACAGATACCAATACACACACCACCATATCCTAATACACACACCAACAGATCCCAGTACACAGCCCAACAGATCCCAATACACACACCACCAGATCCCAATACACACACCAACAGATCCCAATACACACACACACACCAACAGATCCCAATACACACACCACCAGATCCCAATACACACACCAACAGATCCCAGTACACAGACCAACAGATCCCAATACACACACCACCAGATCCCAATACACACACCAACAGATCCCAATACACACACCACCAGATCCCTATATACACACACCAACAGATCCCAGTACACAAACCAACAGATCCCAATACACACACCACCAGATCCTAATACACACACCAACAGATCCCAGTACACTGACCAACAGATCCCAATACACACACCACCAGATCCCAATACACACACCAATAGATCCCAGTACACAGACCAACAGATCCCAATACACACACCAACATATCCCAATACACACACCAACATATCCCAATACACACACCAACAGATCTCAATACACACAACAGATACCAATACGCACACCACCATATCCTAATACACACACCAACAGATCCCAGTACACAGCCCAACAGATCCCAATACACACACCACCAGATCCCAATACACACACCAAAAGATCCCAATACACACACACCAACAGATCCCAATACACACACCACCAGATCCCAATACACACACCACCAGATCCCAATACACACACACCAACATATCCCAGTACACAGACCAACAGATCCCAATACACACACCACCAGATCCTAATACACACACCAACAGATCCCAGTACACTGAACAACAGATCCCAATACACACACCACCAGATCCCAATACACACACCAACAGATTCCAATACACACACCAACAGATCTCAATACACACAACAGATACCAATACACACACCACCATATCCTAATACACACACCAACAGATCCCAGTACACAGCCCAACAGATCCCAATACACACACCAACAGATCCCAGTACACTGACCAACAGATCCCAATACACACACACCACCAGATCCCAATACACACCAACAGATCCGAATACACACACCAACAGATCCGAATACACACACCAACAGATGCCAACAGACACAATAACATCCACATCTGGATGTGTTCAATCATGGTTGATATGTAGTCTACTGGTGCAGACAGTGAGTGAGTGAGTGAGTGAGGATATAGAGTAGATGACGAGAAACATCTGTTATGAGGGTGCCCATGTTGATATGTCAACCCTGTGTTGCAGTACGCTGGGCCATTATGGGAGCGCCAATTAACACAAACAACCACCAGGCCTGCTCCAAGTAGGGATGGAACGTGGGACGCTGTAAGACAGACCGACAGCTGTATATAATACAATAACATGACGTTTCAGTTTTTAATTACTCTCAGATAATTACAGAGCCTGATTAGCATGCGAGGCACCACGGGAATGTTCTTTCTACTGTCCAGAAAACTGATTTATTATTCCATTTGTGTTGTTCATCTGCCTAATGGAGGTGCTATATCAGCCACATGCACACCTCCGGCTGAGGGACGAGGAATGTGGAATGGCAGCCCCCATGCTCAATCTCCCTACGAAGCGACCAAGGCTTTGTAACCGGCTCGTTTAATTATTATTTGATTGGATTACGGGCTGAGGGTGACACCAACTGGTGTCTTCATTAGTGTCCGTCGTTAGTTTGGCTCATCTGTTTTCATGAGGCCTAGCTAGGGGGTGTCCCTAATGGCACCCTACTCCCTGTATACCCTGGTCAAAAGTAGTGCACTATATAGGGGATATGGTGCCGTTGGGGAAGCAGCTCCAGTCTCTGTGCTGTCTAGCTGTATCTGTGTCTCTTTCCTCCTGAGTCTCCTCAGGTCAGGCAGAATGGCATTTAGTGTTTGGTTTTGAATGAGGCATGTAATTTAATCCGCTGTGGTAATGGTATAATGCTATTCATATATGCTGCGGTAGCGTTCGCCTCGCACCTGAGCTTAGAAGACTTCCTGATTGAATAAAAGCGCATAGAAAACAAGAAAATACTTCCACTCTACATGAAATGAACCATGTGCT
>NC_074693.1:28203527-28230457 GCF_029448725.1 Salvelinus fontinalis | reverse complement strand
AAACTCCCATATCTACTGGGTGAAATTCCACAGTGTGCCATCACAGCAGCAAGATTTGTGACCTGTTGCCACAAGAAAAGGGCAACCAGTGAAAAACAAACACCATTGTAAATACAACCCATATTTATGCTTACTTATTTTAACTTGTGTGCTTTAACCATTTAATACATTGTTACAACACTGTATATATTTAATATGACACTCGTAATGTCTTTATTGTTTTGAAACTTCTGTATGTGTAATGTTTACTGTTAATTCGTTTTGTTTGTTTCACTTTTGTGTATTGTCTACCTCATTTGCTTTAGCAATGTTAACACATGTTTCCCATGCCAATAAAGCTCCTTGAATTGAATTGAATTGAATAGGAAAAAGAGGAAAAAAGAGAGGAGAGGAGAGGAGGGTGAGAGGAGAGGAGAGGAGAGAGAGAGAGAGATTGTCCTCTGCGTTTGTTAGCTGGATGGACGCACGCAAAGTTCATGTAGCTCATCAGCGAACCTCTGTCTCCCTCCGAGCCTGTCACTGGTCAGTTGTGACATTCATGAATCACCCTGTGTGATGATTCCTAACACAATTCATCTTTTTTTAATTATTTTTTTATTTCACATTTATTTCACCAGGTAGGCAAGTTGAGAACAATTGCGGCCTGGCCAAGATAAAGCAAAACAGTTCGACACATACAACAACACAGAGTTACACATGGAATAAAACAAACATACAGTCAATAATACAGTAGTAAAATAAGTCTATATACAATGTGAGCAAGTGAGGTGAGATAAGGGCGGTGAAGGCAAAAAAATTAAAAATTAAAAATAAAATTAAAATAAGGCCATGGTGGCGAAGTAAATACAATATAGCAAGTAAAACACTGGAATGGTTGATTTGCAGTGGAAGAATGTGCAAAGTAGAGATAGAAATAATGGGGTGCAAAGGAGCTAAATAAATAAATAAATAAATAAATACAGTAGGGAAAGAGGTAGTTGTTTGGGCTAAATTATAGATGGGCTATGTACAGGTGCAGTAATCTGTGAGCTGCTCTGACAGCTGGTGCTGAAAGCTAGTGAGGGAGATAAGTGTTTCCAGTTTCAGGGATTTTTGTAGTTCGTTCCAGTCATTGGCAGCAGAGAACTGGAAGGAGAGGTGGCCAAAGGAAGGATTGGGTTTGGGGGTGACCAGAGAGATATACCTGCTGGAGCGCGTGCTACAGGTGGGTGTTGCTATGGTGACCAGCGAGCTGAGATAAGTGGGGACTTTACCTAGCAGGGTCTTGTAGATGACCTGGAGCCAGTGGGTTTGGCGACGAGTATGAAGCGAGGGCCAGCCAACGAGAGCGTACAGGTCGCAGTGGTGGGTAGTATATGGGGCTCTGGTGACAAACCGGATGGCACTGTGATAGACTGCATCCAATTTATTGAGTAGGGTATTGGAGGCTATTTTCTAAATGACATCACCGAAGTCGAGGATTGGTAGTAAGGTCAGTTTTACAAGGGTATGTTTGGCAGCATGAGTGAAGGATGCTTTGTTGCGGAATAAGAAGCCAACTCTAGATTTAACTTTGGATTGGAGATGTTTGATGTGAGTCTGGAAGGAGAGTTTACAGTCTAACCAGACACCTAGGTATTTGTAGTTGTCCACATATTCTAAGTCAGAGCCGTCCAGAGTAGTGATGTTAGACAGGCGGGCAGGTGCAGGCAGCGATCGGTTGAAGAGCATGCATTTAGTTTTACTTGTATTTAAGAGCAATTGGAGGCCACGGAAGGAGAGTTGTATAACATTGAAGCTCGCCTGGAGGGTTGTTAACACAGTGTCCAAAGAAGGGCCAGATGTATACAGAATGGTGTCGTCTGCGTAGAGGTGGATCAGAGACTCACCAGCAGCAAGAGCGACATCATTGATGTCGGTCCAAGAACTGAACCCTGTGGCACTCCCATAGAGACTGCCAGAGGCCCGGACAACAGACCCTCCGATTTAACACACTGAACTCTATCAGAGAAGTAGTTGGTGAACCAGGCGAGGCAATCATTTGAGAAACCAAGGCTGTCGAGGCTGCCGTTGAGGATGTGGTGATTGACGAAAGCCTTGGCCAGGTCAATGAATACGGCTGCACAGTATTGTTTCTTACCTTGAGCTGAGGTGCACCCATGACCAGCTCTGAAACTAGATTGCATAGCGGAGAAGGTATGGTGGGATTCGAAATGGTCGGTAATCTGTTTGTTGACTTGGCTTTCGAAGACCTTAGAAAGTTAGGGTAGGATAGATATAGGTCTGTAGCAGTTTGGGTCAAGAGTGTCCCCCCCTTTGAAGTGGAGGATGACCGCAGCTGCTTTCCAATCTTTGGGAATCTCAGACGACACGAAAGAGAGGTTGAACAGGCTAGTAATAGGGGTGGCAACAATTTCAGCAGATCATTTTAGAAAGAAAGGGTCCAGATTATCTAGCTCGGTTAAGATATCGTTTAGGACCTTGAGCTGAGGTGCACCCATGACCAGCTCTGAAACCAGATTGCATAGCGGAGAAGGTATGGTGGGATTCGAAATGGTCGGTAATCTGTTTGTTGACTTGGCTTTCGAAGACCTTAGAAAGTTAGGGTAGGATAGATATAGGTCTGTAGCAGTTTGGGTCAAGAGTGTCCCCCCCTTTGAAGTGGAGGATGACCGCAGCTGCTTTCCAATCTTTGGGAATCTCAGACGACACAAAAGAGAGGTTGAACAGGCTAGTAATAGGGGTGGCAACAATTTCAGCAGATCATTTTAGAAAGAAAGGGTCCAGATTATCTAGCCCGGCTGATTTGTAGGGGTCCAGATTTTGCAGCTCTTTCAGAACACCAGCTGACTGCATTTGGGAGAAGGAGAAATGGGGAAGGCTTGGGTGAGTAGCTGTGGGGGGTGCAGTGCTGTTGACCGGGGTAGGGGTAGCCAGGTGGAAAGCATGGCCAGCCATAGAAAAATGCTTATTGAAATTCTAAATTATAGTGGATTTATCGGTGGTGACAGTGTTTCCTATCTTCAGTGCAGTGGGCAGCTGGGAGGAGATGTTCTTATTCTCCATGGACTTTAGAACTTGAACTTTAGACTCCCAGAACTTTTTTGAGTTTGTGTTGCAGGAAGCAAATTTCTGCTTGAAAAAGCTAGCCTTGGCTTTTCTATCTGCCTGTGTATATTGGTTTCTAGCTTCCCTGAAAGGTTCCATATCACGGGGGCTGTTCGATGCTAATGCAGAACGCCATAGGATGTTTTTGTGTTGGTTAATGGCAGTCAGGTCTGGAGAGAACCAAGGGCTATATCTGTTTCTGGTTCTAAATTTCTTGAATGGGGCATGCTTATTTAAGATGGTAAGGAAGGCGTTTAAAAAAAATAACCAGGCATCCTCTACTGACTGGATGAGATCAATATCCTTCCAGGATACCCCGGACAGGTCGATTAGAAAGGCCTGCTCGCTGAAGTGTTTCAGGGAGCGTTTGACAGTGATGAGTGGAGGTTGTTTGACCGCATTACGGATGCAGGCAATGAGGCAGTGATCGCTGAGATCTTGGTTGAAAACAGCAGAGGTGTATTTAGAGGGCAAGTTGGTTAGGATGATATCTATGAGGGTGCCCGTGTTTACGGCTTTGGGGTTGTACCTGGTAGGTTCATTGATCATTTGTGTGAGATTGAGGGCATCAAGCTTAGATTGTAGGATGGCTGGGGTGTTAACCTCTACTTCCTCACAAACCCGGATCCGGGAGCACCCCCATCAGTAAAAAAGCTGACTAGCATAGCCTAGCATAGCGTCACAAGTAAATACTAGCATCTAAATATCATTAAATCACAAGTCCAAGACACCAGATGAAAGATACACATCTTGTGAATCCAGCCATCATTTCTAATTTTTAAAATGTTTTACAGGGAAGACACAATATGTAAATCTATTAGCTAACCATGATAGCAAAAGACACCACTTTTTTTGTCCACCATTTTTTTCCTGCATAGGTAGCTATCACAATTTCGACCAAATAAAGATATAAATAGCCACTAACCAAGAAACAACTTCATCAGATGACAGTCTGATAACATATTTATTGTATAGCATATGTTTTGTTAGAAAAATGTGCATATTTCAGGTATAAATCATAGTTTACCATTGCAGCCACCATCACAACTCTCACCAAAGCAACTAGAATAACTACAGAGACCATCGTGTATTACTTAAATACTCATCATAAAACATTTCTGAAAAATACACAGCGTACAACAAATGAAAGACAAAGCTCTTGTGAATCCAGCCAATATTTCAGATTTTTTAAGTGTTTTACAGCGAAAACACAATATAGCATTATATTAGCTTACTACAGTAGCCAACCACACAGCAGCATTGATTCATGCACGTTAGCGATAGCGAATAAACCAGCAAAAGATATTACATTTTTGACTAACCTTCTCAAAACTTCATCAGATGACAGTCCTATAACATCATATTACACAATACATATAGAGTTTGTTCGAAAATGTGCATATCTAGCGGCACAAATCGTGGTTATACAATGAGAAAAGTAGCCAGACTGCCAGCAATATGTCGGGAGAAATCTTGGGAGAGGCACCTAATCTAATCGATAACTAATCATAAACTTGACTAAAAAATACAGGTTGGGCAGCAAATGAAAGATACATTAGTTCTTAATGCAATCGCTGTGTTAGATTTTTTAAATTAGCGTTACTACAACATACAGCGTGCGTTAAAGCAAGACCGCACCTAGATTAATGGCAGAATATGAGTTCTACATCTTTCAACAGAACAACGAATTAACATCATAAATACTTCTTACTTTTTGATGAACTCCCATCAGAATCTTGGGCAAGGTATCCTTTGTCCAAAAGAATCGTTGCTTGGTTGTAGATTCTCCTCTTCAACGTTCGAATTAGCAGTAAACATTAGCCATGTGGCAAAGACGTGTCCGACTCACTAAAACGCAGTACAAATAAATATCCGAAAATCGCAATATACCGATATAAACTGATATAACTCGGTTTAATATAACAACATTATGATGTCTTTAACACCTATATCGAATAAAAACAGAGCCGGATATATCTAAGGCCTATAACCGGAGCGTTCTAGAACGACAGCCAGAGCTCCTTTCTGCGTCAGGGCGAAGAGGACAAAGGACGGACCCCACGTTGCCAGCCCATTTATAACCTCTCAGTTCTGCCTAGCAACTCCATTTCAATTCTCACTATTCACTGACACCCAGGGGAAGACATATGCAATGCATCTCAACCAATAGAAGACAGGCAGATTTATAAACAGATCTCAGAACAGCCAGCAGATTTCAGCATTCTCACATCCTCATAGGAAAATTGCTCTGTTCTGTTCTGTTTTACTCACAGATATAATTCAAACGGTTTTAGAAACTAGAGAGTATTTTCTATCCAATAGTAATAATAATATGCATATTGTACGAGCAAGAATTGAGTACGAGGCAGTTTAATTTGGGAACGAAATTATTACAAAGTGCAAACAGCACCCCCTATTGAGAAGAAGTTTTTAAGCATGTTCCAGTTTAGGTCGCCTAGCAGCACGAGCTCTGAAGATAGATGAGGGGCAATCAGTTCACATATTGTGTCCAGAGCACAGCTGGGGGCAGAGGCGGCAACGGTGAGAGACTTGTTTTTAGAGAGGTGGATTTTTAAAAGTAGAAGTTAAAATTGTTTGGGCACAGACCTGGATAGTAGGACAGAACTCTGCAGGCTATCTTTTCAGTAGATTGCAACACCGCCCCCTTTGGCCGTTCTATCTTGTTTGAAAATGTTGTAGTTAGGGATGAAATTGTCAGAATTTTTGGTGGTCTTCCTAAACCAGGATTCAGACACGGCTAGAACATCCGGGTTGGCAGAGTGTGCTAAAACAGTGAATAAAACAAACTTAGGGAGGAGGCTTCTAATGTTAACATGCATGAAACCAAGGCTATTACGGTTACAGAAGTCATCAAAAGAGAGTGCTTGGGGAATAGGAGTGGAAATAGGCACTGCAGGGCCTGGATTTACCTCTACATCACCAGAGGAACAGAGGAGGAGTAGGATAAGGGTACGGCTAAAAGCTATGAGAATTGGTCGTCTAGAACGTCTAGAACAGAGAGTAAAAGGACATTTCTGGGGGCGATAAAATAGCTTCAAGGAATAATGTACAGACAAAGGTATGATGGGTGTGAATACAGTGGAGGTAAACCTAGGTATTGAGTGATGATGAGAGAGATATTGTCTCTTGAAACATCATTGAAACCAGGTGATGTCATCGCATGTGTGGGTGGTGGAACTGAATGGTTGGATATGGTATAGTGAGCAGGGCTAGAGGCTCTACAGTGAAATAAGCCAATAAACACTAACCAGAACAGCAATGGACAAGGCATATTGACATTAAGGAGAGGCATGCTTAGTCGAGTGATCATAAGGGTCCAGTGAGTAGAGGTTGGTTGGGGTCACGGTGATTCAGACAGCTAGCCGGGCCATCGGTAGCAAGCTAGCATAGGATGGAGGTCTGTTTTTAGCCAACTCGTGCGTTTCCGTCGGTAGATTAGTGGGGTTCCGTGTGGTAGAGGGGATCAATTCAATTGGCAAAATAAATATAGTTATAGTGACCGAAGAACAATTGTCCGATAGACTTATTCAAATAGCAGCCGATAAGACAGCTAACGATTAGCGGGCCGCAGAAGGGCATTCAGGTAACGTTGCGACGGAGGGGCCAGTTGGATAACTCCCTCGGGCAGATAACGTCGGTAGTCCAGTCGTGAAGGCCCGGTGGGGCTCCGCATTGGCAGTAAAACGGGTCCGGATAGGTGATTGTAGCTCAGGAGTGGCTGATGGAACTCTTCAGCTGGCTAGCTCTGGAATAATTGATGTTTGCTCCGGGATCAACGTAAGCCAATAGTCACACGGGTAGCAGCTAGCTAGCTGCGAAATCCAGGTGTAAATGTCCAGAGCTTGCGGTTGAACTCCGGGGATATAGAGAAAAATAGGTCCGGTATGTTCTGGTCTGAGTCGCGTTGTACAAAAGTGGCGATAGATTTTCTAGCTAAAGGAATAGCTGAAGACCACAAACAGTGGTTAGTTGAAATACTAATGTTAGCCAGTAAACTGGCTATCTTCTGGGTAGCTTCTGGATTAGCTTCTGGTTAGCTTCTGGTTAGCTTCTGGCTAGCTTCTGGTTAGCTTCTGGTTAGCTTCTGGCTAGCTTCTATTGTGGATTTTCAGATTTGATGTAAATAATATATATTTTTATTTGGTGAGGCGGGTTGCAGGAAAGTGTTTTGAAGTTGAGTTTTTTGAGAAGAAAATATATAAAAGATATGCAAAGAAAGGTGTAAATATATATATATATATATATATATATACGGGACACGACAAGATGAGGACAAAGGACGTCTGACTGCTGTGCCATCTTGGAGTGACTGCCTTGCTTATCCATTTATTTATTCATTCATACCATCTCAACCCTGAGTCGCTAAATAAGGGCTGACAATCATTTTAATTGAGAAGTATTTGGCCTTTTGTTGTAGATGTGAGCCTGTTTGTGGGAGAGCGTTTAGGCCAGTCAAGTATGCAGGAGGGGAGTACATTTTATACCAGCTAATGGGTTCTGGTCTGATATCACTGCCTCCCAATACATAGTGAATCTACATGTCTGCCTCCCAATACATAGTAAATCTACCTGTCTGCCTCCCAATACATAGTGAATCTACCTGTCTGCCTCCCAAAACATAGTGAATCTACCTGCCTGCTTCCCAATACATAGTAAATCTACCTGTCTGCCTCCCAATACATAGTAAATCTACCTGTCTGCCTCCCAATACATAGTAAATCTACCTGTTTGCTTCCCAATACATAGTAAATCTACCTGTCTGCCTCCCAATACATAGTAAATCTACCTGTCTGCCTCCCAATACATAGTAAATCTACCTGTCTGCTTCCCAATACATAGTAAATCTACCTGTCTGCTTCCCAATACATAGTACATCTACCTGTCTGCCTCCCAATACATAGTAAATCTACCTGTCTGCCTCCCAATACATAGTAAATCTACCTGTCTGCTTCCCAATACATAGTAAATCTACCTGTCTGACTCCCAATACATAGTAAATCTACCTGTCTGCTTCCCAATACATAGCAAATCTACCTGTCTGCCTCCCAATACATAGTAAACCTACCTGTCTGCCTCCCAATACATAGTAAATCTACCTATCTGCTTCCCAATACATAGCAAATCTACCTGTCTGCCTCCCAATACATAGTAAATCTACCTGTCTGCCTCCCAATACATAGTGAATCTAGCTGGGGGGTTATGTGTGTGTCTGTTATTTGTGTGTGTATGTGTGTGTGTGATTTGACAGTGTGTGTGTGTGTGTGTGTGTGTGTGTGTGTGTGTGTGTGTGTGTGTGTGTGTGTGTGTGTGTGTGTGTGTGTGTGTGTGTGTGTGTGTGTGTGTGTGTGTGTGTGTGTGTGTGTGTGTGTGTGTGTGTGTGTGTGTGTGTGTGTGTGTGTGTGTGTGTGTGTGTTTCTAGGGCTGGTTGTCTCTGTCCTAGGGTTTATGACACTAGGTTGCATCCATGGACCATGTGTAACATTTGAACGGATTGGATCTTTTCCCTCTAGATTAATTTGATTTACGCTCCATGGATTAAGGAGCCTGGCAGGCACAGACTGTACAAACACATGCGCACGCACACACACACGCACGTCTCTGTCACAATGGCTAATCTGTTTCTGGTCGCCCCGAAACATTTATGAGAAGCAATAATGGCTCAATTTACACAAATTATTCTTCCGTCCGACAATCAGTGTGACAGGTTGAACACATCAAAACCGGATGGGATGGTAAAAGAGAGGGACCATACTGGATGGGATGGTAGATGAAAGGGACCATACTGGATGGAATGGTAGAAGAAAGGGACCATACTGGATGGGATGGTAGAAGAAAGGAACCATACTGGATGGGATGGTAGAAGAAAGGCACCATACTGAATGGGATGGTAGAAGAAAGGCACCATAATGGATGGGATGGTAGAATAAAGGAACCATACTGGATGGGATGGTAGAAGAAAGGCACCATACTGAATGGGATGGTAGAAGAAAGGCACCATAATGGATGGGATGGTAGAAGAAAGGCACTATACTGGATGGGATGGTAGAAGAAAGGCACCATACTGGATGGGATGGTAGAAGAAAGGCACCATACTGGATGGGATGGTAGAAGAAAGGCACCATACTGGATGGGATGGTAGAAGAAAGGAACCATACTGGATGGGATGGTAGAAGAAAGGAACCATACTGGATGGGATGGTAAAAGAAATTAACGTTATTGGATGGGATGGTAGAAGAAATGAACCATACTGGATTGGTTGGTAGAAGAAAAGAACCATACTGGATGGGATGGTAGAAGAAAGGAACCATACTGGATGGGATGGTAGAAGAAATGAACCATACTGGATGGGATGGTAGAAGAGAGGGACCATACTGGATGGGATGGTAGAAGAAAGGCACCGTACTGGATGGGATGGTAGAAGAAAAGAACCATACTGGATGGGATGGTAGAAGAAAGGAACCATACTGGATGGGATGTTAGAAGAAATGAACCATACTGGATGGGATGGTAGAAGAAAGGCACCATACTGGATGGGATGGTAGAAGAAAGGAACCATACTGGATGGGAGGGTAGAAGAAAGGAACCATACTGGATGGGATGGTAGAAGAAAGGAACCAAACTGGATGGGATGGTAGAAGAAAGGAACCATACTGGATGGGATGGTAGATGAAAGCTACCATACTGGATGGGATGGTAGAAGAAAGGCACCATACTGGATGGGATGGTAGAAGAAAGGCACCATACTGGATGGGATGGTAGAAGAAAGGAACCATACTGGATGGGATGGTAGAAGAAAGGAACCATACTGGATGGGATGGTAGAAGAAAGGCACTATACTGGATAGGATGGTAGAATAAAGGAACCATACTGGATGGGATGGTAGAAGAAAGGAACCATACTGGATGGGATGGTAGAAGAAAGGCACTATACTGGATAGGATGGTAGAAGAAAGGCACCATACTGGATGGGATGGTAGAAGAAAGGCACCATACTGGATGGGATGGTAGAAGAAAGGCACCATACTGGATGGGATGGTAGAAGAAAGGCACCATACTGGATGGGATGGTAGAAGAAAGGAACCATACTGGATGGGATGGTAGAAGAAAGGAACCATACTGGATGGGATGGTAAAAGAAATTAACGTTATTGGATGGGATGGTAGAAGAAATGAACCATACTGGATTGGTTGGTAGAAGAAAAGAACCATACTGGATGGGATGGTAGAAGAAAGGAACCATACTGGATGGGATGGTAGAAGAAATGAACCATACTGGATGGGATGGTAGAAGAGAGGGACCATACTGGATGGGATGGTAGAAGAAAGGCACCGTACTGGATGGGATGGTAGAAGAAAAGAACCATACTGGATGGGATGGTAGAAGAAAGGAACCATACTGGATGGGATGTTAGAAGAAATGAACCATACTGGATGGGATGGTAGAAGAAAGGCACCATACTGGATGGGATGGTAGAAGAAAGGAACCATACTGGATGGGAGGGTAGAAGAAAGGAACCATACTGGATGGGATGGTAGAAGAAAGGAACCAAACTGGATGGGATGGTAGAAGAAAGGAACCATACTGGATGGGATGGTAGATGAAAGCTACCATACTGGATGGGATGGTAGAAGAAAGGCACCATACTGGATGGGATGGTAGAAGAAAGGCACCATACTGGATGGGATGGTAGAAGAAAGGAACCATACTGGATGGGATGGTAGAAGAAAGGCACCATACCTGATGGGATGGTAGATGAAAGGGACCATACTGGATGGGATGGTAGAAGAAAGGAACCATACTGGATGGGATGGTAGAAGAAAGGAACCATACTGGATGGGATGGTAGAAGAAAGGCACCATACTGGATGGGATGGTAGAAGAAAGGAACCATACTGGATGGGATGGTAGAAGAAAGGAACCATACTGGATGGGATGGTAGAAGAAAGGAACCATACTGGATGGGATGATAGAAGAAAGGAACCATACTGGATGGGATGGTAGAAGAAAGGAACCTTATTGGATGGGATGGTAGAAGAAATGAACCATACTGGATTGGTTGGTAGAAAAAAGGAACCATACTGGATGGGATGGTAGAAGAAAGGAACCATACTGGAATGGATGGTAGAAGAAATGAACCATACTGGATGGGATGGTAGAAGAAAGGCACCATACCGGATGGGATGGTAGAAGAAAGGCACCGTACTGGATGGGATGGTAGAAGAAAAGAACCATACTGGATGGGATGGTAGAAGAAAGGAACCATACTGGATGGGATGTTAGAAGAAATGAACCATACTGGATGGGATGGTAGAAGAAAGGCACCATACTGGATGGGATGGTAGAAGAAAGGAACCATACTGGATGGGATGGTAGAAGAAAGGCACCATACTGGATGGGATGGTAGAAGAAAGGAACCATACTGGATGGCAGTGTAGAAGAAAGGAACCATACTGGATGGGATGGTAGAAGAGAGGGACCATACTGGATGGGATGGTAGAAGAAAGGAACCATACTGGATGGGATGGTAGAAGAAAGGCACCATACTGGATGGGAAGGTAGAAGAAAGGAACCATACTGGATGGGATGGTAGAAGAAATGAACCATACTGGATGGGATGGTAGAAGAAAGGAACCATACTGGATGGGATGGTAGAAGAAAGGAACCATACTGGATGGGATGGTAGAAGAAAGGAACCATACTGGATGGGATGGTAGAAGAAAGGATCCAATCTGGATGGGATGGTAGAAGAAAGGCACCATACTGGATGGGATGGTAGAAGAAAGGAACCATACTGGATGGGAGGGTGGAAGAAAGGAACCATACTGGATGGGATGGTAGAAGAAAGGCACCATACTGGATGGGATGGTAGAAGAAAGGCACCATACTGGATGGGATGGTAGAAGAAAGGAACCGTACTGGGTGGGATGGTAGAAGAAAGGAACCATACTGTATGGGATGGTAGAAGAAAGGAACCATACTGGATGGGATGGTAGAAGAAAGTTACCATACTGGATGGGATGGTAGTGATGGGATGGTAGAAGAAAGGCACCATACTGGATGGGATGGTAGAAGAAAGGCACCATACTGGATGGGATGGTAGAAGAAAGGCACCATACTGGATGGGATGGTAGAAGAAAGGAACCATACTGGATGGGAGTGTAGAAGAAAGGAACCATACTGGATGGGATGGTAGAAGAGAGGGACCATACTGGATGGGATGGTAGAAGAAAGGGACCATACTGGATGGGATGGTAGAAGAAAGGCACCATACTGGATGGGATGGTAGAAGAAAGGAACCATACTGGATGGGATGGTAGAAGAAATGAACCATACTGGATGGGATGGTAGAAGAAAGGAACCATACTGGATGGGATGGTAGAAGAAATGAACCATACTGGATGGGATGGTAGAAGAAATGAACCATACTGGATGGGAGCGTAGAAGAAAGGAACCATACTGGGTGGGATGGTAGAAGAAAGGAACCATACTGGATGGGATGGTAGAAGAAAGGCACCATACTGGATGGGATGGTAGAAGAAAGGAACCATACTGGATGGGATGGTAGAAGAAAGGCACCATATTGGATGGTAGAAGAAAGGAACCATACTGGATGGGATGGTAGAAGAAAGGCACCATACTGGATGGGATGGTAGAAGAAAGGCACCATACTGGATGGGATGGTAGATGAAAGTAACCATATTGGATGGTAGAAGAAAGGCACCATACTGGATGGGATGGTAGAATAAAGGAACCATACTGGATGGGATGGTAGAATAAAGGAACCATACTGGATGGGAAGGTTAGAATAAAGGAACCATACTGGATGGGATGGTAGAAGAAAGGCACCATACTGGATGGGATGGTAGAATAAAGGCACCATACTGGATGGGATGGTAGAATAAAGGAACCATACTGGAGGGGATGGTAGAAGAAAGGCACCATACTGGATGGGATGGTAGAAGAAAGGAACCATACTGGATGGGATGATAGAAGAAAGGAACCATACTGGATGGGATGGTAGAAGAAAGGAACCATACTGGATGGGATGGTAGAAGAAATGAACCATACTGGATGGGATGGTAGAAGAAAGGAACCATACTGGATGGGATGGTAGAAGAAATGAATCATACTGGATGGGAAGGTAGAAGAAATGAACCATACTGGATGGGATGGTAGAAGAAATGAACCATACTGGATGGGATGGTAGAAGAAAGGAACGACAGATCAGGACAAGCAGAGACAATAAAATAATTAGTCCGTTGTTCATTCGTTTTCTTGCTTATTCTCTAAGGCCAGAGGGTTCAATCTAATCTGTGTGCTAACCCCTCTATCTGTCTATCAGTTTGTGTGCTAACTCCTCTATCTGTCTATCAGTCTGTGAGGGGAGGCCCTGCGGTAGGACTTTAACAGTGAGGAGGCAGCAGCAGCAGATCTTGACTTGTCTTGCCCAGAGTGAGGCTTTTATTTGAAAGTGAGGAATAATGCCAGCGAAACATATAATATGTTCAAAAGAAAATAACAAAACTGGTCATTGAAAAGACTAACTAAATCAAATAGATGTCTTTAAATGTCTTTAAATGTCTTTAGATGAAGTGACGGAGGACATTATGACAATTGTTCGACCATCCATCTCTCTCTCCTTCCATCGCCAGTCCTCTGACCCTATGGTTACTACCCAGACCTACAATCAACTACACGTCCTAGTTTTACACAGGAAATGAATGAGAGAGAATTGATCCGATAGATTAAGGCGGGGTAAGACCATACATTTGTAATATTTTTTAGTTTTCAGTAAATGATCACGTCGGTCTTTATGATAACCCAATATGATTTCTGAAGATAAACAGTATTAACTGAGCGAGAGAACAGACAGTTCTTGTACTCAGAGAGAGGCAAGGAAAAGGACATTTACATTTACTCTCTTATCCAGAGGGACTTACAGGAGTGACTTGATATATTTTCACACTTTTTCATATTGTTTCTACATACAGCATGTGTGCAGGTGTACAGTATGTGTATAAACTTGTATGTCTATGTCTGTATGAGACTGTGTATTTTATTCTATACATGAGTCATTTACACCCCAAACGCACACAGCTGAAACTAAAAGCACATACTGTCTGATCTGTCCATAGTCATCTTTGATTACTACTCTACACCCATCCCGAATGCAACGATGAGTTACTATGGAAACTGTTGGGTTGGGTGGTGAGAGAGGTGGGGGGAGTGGGAGAGGGAGGTGGGAGGGGGGTGGAGGGGGAGATGGGTGGAGTAGGAGAGAGAGGTGGGAGAGATGAGTGAGGGGGAGAGGGGTGGAGGAGGAGAGGGGTGGAGGAGGAGAGAGAGGTGGGAGAGATGAGTGAGGGGGGAGAGGGGTGGAGGGGGGAGAGAGAGGTGGGAGAGATGCGTGAGGGGGAGAGGGGTGGAGGAGGAGAGAGAGGTGGGAGAGATGAGTGAGGGGGGAGAGGGGTGGAGAAGGAGAGGGGTGGAGGAGGAGAGAGAGGTGGGAGAGATGAGTGAGGGGGGAGAGGGGTGGAGGAGGAGAGAGAGGTGGGACAGATGAGTGAGGGGGAAGAGGGGTGGAGGAGGAGAGAGAGGTGGGAGAGATGAGTGGAGGGGGGAGGGGTGAAGGGGGAGAGGGGTGGAGGAGGAGATAGAGGTGGGAGAGATGAGTGAGGGGGGAGAGGGGTGGAGGGGGAGAGAGAGGTGGGAGAGATGAGTGAGGGGGGTAATGGAGAAGAGTAGATGGAGTTTTGTCAGTTGAGGAAATGACTGTCTGTCTCTCTGTCTGTCTGTTTCTCATTCTGTCTGTCTCTCCGTCAGTCTGTCTGTCTGTCTGTCTGTCCGTCCGTCAGTTTTTTGTTATTTTGGACAAGGCTCTGTCTAAGGATCTGAGAGGAAGAGGACAGATACTGCGTACTGACGAGCCGAGGAGAGGACAGGGACAAATAAATACATTTCTTCATCTATACCTCTCTTAACGTGTCAATTAAACACGTCAGTAGACATAATCAAATAAACAGACAATTAATGGATCAATACACTTGGTATGCTGTTGAAAGAGAGACAGGCAGAGAGAGACAGATGGACAGACAGAAACAGACAGACAGAGAAAGAGACAACCAGACAGTGACAGAGAGACAGAGACAGAGAAACAGACAGACAGACAGACAGACAGACAGACAGACAGACAGACAGACAGACAGACAGACAGACAAGAGAGAGAGACAGAGAGACAGACAGAGGCAGAGAGAGAGACAGTTAGAGAGACAGACAGACAGAGAGACAGACAGACAAGACAGAGAGACAGATAGAGAGACAGACAAGACAGACAGACAGAGACACAGATAGATGGTAGTAGTGATTTGGCCTACCACCAGTCCTTTCCACCCCCTAGATGTAGCTGCTTGTTCCAGGAATGGCCTCCTCCATTACCTTCCCACTCTAACTCTGATCCAGGGATCCTAACCAACTAGTGAAAGAGAGAGAGAAGAGGAGGAGGAAGAGGGCTCTGATTTAGATGCCCGCCAGTAATTGGAATGTCACCTTATTACCATGCTAGATAGTTTATTGTGTTGGCTGGGACTCGATGGCATGAAATGAAAAATGGAAAGTAGCTTTCAGCTGGCTGCTGATTTATCATGGCTCTATCCACTGCCTGCCAGCCAGGGATGGCTGTTCATTTCTATTCAATTAGACACACGCACATACAGACAAACACACACACACACACACTCAAATACATAAACAAAAACTGAGTTTATAGAGAGTAAACACAGTTTTTAAAATTTAATAAAGATTAGTACTTCAGGCTGTGTGTGTGTGTGTGTGGGTGTGTGTGTGCGTGTGTGTGTGTGTGTGTGTGTGTGTGTGTGTGTGTGTGTGTGTGTGTGTGTGTGTGTGTGTGTGTGTGTGTGTGTGTGTGTGTGTGTGTGTGTGTGTGTGTGTGTGTGTGTGTGTGTGTGTGTGTGTGTGTGTGTGGGGGGGGGGGGGGGAAATACATCCTGCAGAGCACACGCACGTGCGTATGCACAAACTGGGTTGAAGTGGTCTGGCCTCGAAAATTGCTTGCTGGGTAATTTTGTTATTTTGTTCTTGGCTGGTACAGCAATACCCTCTCTCACTTCCTCACCCTCTCACCTTATTACTCTCTCTCACTTCCTCACCCTCTCAGCTTATCACCCTCTCTCACTTCCCCTCCCTCTCACCTTATCACCCTTTCTCACTTCCTCACCCTCTCACCTTATCACCCTCTTTCACTTCCTCTCCCTCTCACCTTATCACCCTCTCTCACTTCCCCTCCCTCTCACCTTATCACCCTTTTTCACTCCCTCACCCTCTCACCTTATTACCCTCTCTCACTTCCTCACCCTCTCACCTTATCACCCTATCTCACCTCCTTACCTTTCCATCCTCTCTCACCGTCTTACCCTCTCTTACCTCCTCACCCTCTGTCACCTCCTGGCTAACTTACTATTTCATATATCACCAGACAGGTGTGTTAAATTGTAACCACAATATGTTTGAGTAGAACTTGTGTGGGGGAGGAGTGGTTGATTGAGTTTGGACATGTTTACATTAGAGGAGAGTCAACACAATGTCTCGTCTCTTATCTCTCACTGTTCACATAAACAGTAGCAAGGAGGAAGATCAACTTTCTCACTTTATCTTTGTTTATTCTCTCTTTCTCTGGATCACTGAGCTGTGTACATCTCCTTCTCTGGGTCACTGAGCTGTGTACATCTCCTTCTCTGGGTCACTGAGCTGTGTACATCTCCTTCTCTGGTTCACTGAGCTGTGTACATCTCCTTCTCTGGGTCACTGAGCTGTGTACATCTCCTTCTCTGGGTCACTGAGCTGTGTACATCTCCTTCTCTGGGTCACTGAGCTGTGTACATGTCCTTCTCTGGTTCACTGAGCTGTGTACATCTCCTTCTCTGGATCACTGAGCTGTGTACATCTCATTCTCTGGGTCACTGAGCTGTGTACATCTCCTTCTCTGGGTCACTGAGCTGTGTACATCTCCTTCTCTGGATCACTGAGCTGTGTACATCTCCTTCTCTGGGTCACTGAGCTGTGTACATCTCCTTCTCTGGGTCACTGAGCTGTGTACATCTCCTTCTCTGGGTCACTGAGCTGTGTACATCTCCTTCTCTGGGTCACTGAGCTGTGTACATCTCCTTCTCTGGTTCACTGAGCTGTGTACATCTCCTTCTCTGGATCACTGAGCTGTGTACATCTCCTTCTCTGGGTCACTGAGCTGTGTACATCTCTTTCTCTGGATCACTGAGCTGTGTACATCTCCTTCTCTGGGTCACTGAGCTGTGTACATCTCCTTCTCTGGATCACTGAGCTGTGTACATCTCCTTCTCTGGGTCACTGAGCTGTGTACATCTCCTTCTCTGTGTCACTGAGCTGTGTACATCTCCTTCTCTGGGTCACTGAGCTGTGTACATCTCCTTCTCTGGGTCACTGAGCTGTGTACATCTCCTTCTCTGGGTCACTGAGCTGTGTACATCTCCTTCTCTGGGTCACTGAGCTGTGTACATCTCATTCTCTGGGTCACTGAGCTGTGTACATCTCCTTCTCTGGTTCACTGAGCTGTGTACATCTCCTTCTCTGGTTCACTGAGCTGTGTACATCTCCTTCTCTGGGTCACTGAGCTGTGTACATCTCCTTCTCTGGGTAACTGAGCTGTGTACATCTCCTTCTCTGGGTAACTGAGCTGTGTACATCTCCTTCTCTGGGTCACTGAGCTGTGTACATCTCCTTCTCTGGGTCACTGAGCTGTGTACATCTCCTTCTCTGGTTCACTGAGCTGTGTACATCTCCTTCTCTGGGTCACTGAGCTGTGTACATCTCCTTCTCTGGGTAACTGAGCTGTGTACATCTCCTTCTCTGGGTAACTGAGCTGTGTACATCTCCTTCTCTGGGTCACTGAGCTGTGTACATCTCCTTCTCTGGGTCACTGAGCTGTGTACATCTCCTTCTCTGGGTCACTGAGCTGTGTACATCTCCTTCTCTGGGTCACTGAGCTGTGTACATCTCCTTCTCTGGGTCACTGAGCTGTGTTCATCTCCTTCTCTAGGTCACTGAGCTGTGTACATCTCCTCTGTGTCACTGAGCTGTGTACATCTCCTTCTCTAGGTCACTGAGCTGTGTACATCTCCTTCTCTGGGTCACTGAGCTGTGTACATCTCCTTCTCTGGATCACTGAGCTGTGTACATCTCCTTCTCTGGGTCACTGAGCTGTGTACATCTCCTTCTCTGGGTCACTGAGCTGTGTACATCTCCTTCTCTGGGTCACTGAGCTGTGTACATCTCTTTCTCTGGATCACTGAGCTGTGTACATCTCCTTCTCTGGGTCACTGAGCTGTGTACATCTCCTTCTCTGGATCACTGAGCTGTGTACATCTCCTTCTCTGGGTCACTGAGCTGTGTACATCTCCTTCTCTGGATCACTGAGCTGTGTACATCTCCTTCTCTGGATCACTGAGCTGTGTACATGTCCTTCTCTGGGTCACTGAGCTGTGTACATCTCCTTCTCTGGGTCACTGAGCTGTGTACATCTCCTTCTCTGGGTCACTGAGCTGTGTACATCTCCTTCTCTAGGTCACTGAGCTGTGTACATCTCCTCTGTGTCACTGAGCTGTGTACATCTCCTTCTCTAGGTCACTGAGCTGTGTACATCTCCTTCTCTGGGTCACTGAGCTGTGTACATCTCCTTCTCTGGATCACTGAGCTGTGTACATCTCCTTCTCTGGGTCACTGAGCTGTGTACATCTCCTTCTCTGGGTCACTGAGCTGTGTACATCTCCTTCTCTGGGTCACTGAGCTGTGTACATCTCTTTCTCTGGATCACTGAGCTGTGTACATCTCCTTCTCTGGGTCACTGAGCTGTGTACATCTCCTTCTCTGGATCACTGAGCTGTGTACATCTCCTTCTCTGGATCACTGAGCTGTGTACATCTCCTTCTCTGGATCACTGAGCTGTGTACATCTCCTTCTCTGGATCACTGAGCTGTGTACATCTCTTGGCAGTGTACTACTCTCGCTTTACCTTCCCCCTCCTCTCTCTCTTCTTCTCCCCCCCCCCCCTAACTGCCAACTCTCCTCACCTCCCCATTTCCTCCCACTTCTCCCCTCATCCCTGTCCTCCCCCTTTCCTCACACCTTTCCTGTCTCTCTCAGTGCAGTGATTGAGTGCTAGGTTTCCTGTCTCTCTCAGTGCAGTGATTGAGTGCTAGGTTAGACCCAGGCTATCTCAGCACGACTTGCCTGCTTGCTCTCTGTTAATAATGACTCTCCTCTGCCTAAATGAGCTTTTAATGTGCTTAGTCTACCTGCGGCTAGAGAGAGGGAGGGAAAGAAAGAGAGATTAAAGAATGGAGAGCATTGAGTATGGTATTTGGTATTTTATTAGGATCCCCATTAGCTGTTGTAAAAGCAGCAGCTACTTTTCCAGGGGTCCACACAGAACATGAACCATGACATAATACAGAACATCAATAGACAAGAACAGCTCAAGGACATAACTACAGTTTAAATGGTCAGTGTGTGGTTGTGCAGTTTGAGAGACCCTGTTGTATGTGTACGGTTGTTTGATCACCTGCGTGTGTGTGTGTGTGTGTGTGTGTGTGTGTGTGTGTGTGTGTGTGTGTGTGTGTGTGTGTGTGTGTGTGTGTGTGTGTGTGTGTGTGTGTGTGTGTGTGCGCGCGCGCGCATGGCTGGAACCTGACCACCCTGAATATGTGTTGTGTCCCTCAGAGTGCCGTGACATTCTGCTACCCATGATGCTTCGGGAGCTGAGCGGAGCGCTGAAGGACATGGGGGAGGGTCCTCATGACGAGCGGAGGAACAGCGTGGAGCTGCTCAACAACATCCTGGAGGTCCTGAGCAGAGACAATGTGGTGAGACACGCACACACAGCCTATCAGGACACAGCCTATCAGGGCACAGCTTACTGCTTAAACCTCTACCGATTCACCCTCCCGGATCCGGGATCCTCCTCATCAAAAAAGCTGACTAGCATAGCCTAGCCTAGCGCCACAGGGATATCATATAATATAATTTCATGAAATCACAAGTCCAATACAGCAAATGAAAGATAAACATCTTGTGAATCCAGCCATCATTTCCGATTTTTTAAATGTTTTACAGCGAAAACACAATATATATTTTTATATTAGCTCACCACAATAGCCAAACACACAATGCCATGTTTTCACCGCAAACATAGCTTTCACAAAACCCACAAATAGAGATAAAATTAATCACTAACCTTTGAACAACTTCATCAGATGACAGTCTTATAACATCATGTTATACAATACATTTATGTTTTGTTCGAAAATGTGCATATTTATAGGTATAAATCGTAGTTTTACATTGCAGCCACCGTCACAAATAGCACCAAAATAGCCAGAATAATTACAGAGAGCAACGTGAAATACATAAATACTCATCATAAAACATTTATGAAAAATACATGTTGTACAGCAAATGAAAGATAAGCATCTTGTGAATCCAGCCAATATTTCCGATTTTTTATGTGTTTTACAGCGAAAACACAATATACATTTATAGTAGCTCACCACAATAGCCAAACACACAACGCCATTTATTCACCGCCAACATAGCTTTCACAAAACCCACAAATAGAGATAAAATTAATCACTAACCTTTGAACAACTTCATCAGATGACAGTCTTATAACATCATGTTATACAATACATTTATGTTTTGTTCGAAAATGTGCATATTTATAGGTATAAATCGTAGTTTTACATTGCAGCCACCGTCACAAATAGCACCAAAATAGCCAGAATAATTACAGAGAGCAACGTGAAATACATAAATACTCATCATAAAACATTTATGAAAAATACATGTTGTACAGCAAATGAAAGATAAGCATCTTGTGAATCCAGCCAATATTTCCGATTTTTTATGTGTTTTACAGCGAAAACACAATATACATTTATAGTAGCTCACCACAATAGCCAAACACACAACGCCATTTATTCACCGCCAACATAGCTTTCACAAAACCCACAAATAGAGATAAAATTAATCACTAACCTTTGAACAACTTCATCAGATGACAGTCTTATAACATCATGTTATACAATACATTTATGTTTTGTTCGAAAATGTGCATATTTAGAGCTACAAATCGTGGTTTTACATTGTGAATACGTAGCCATAATGCACCAAATTGTCCGGAGAAATTTTGGACAGTCATGTAATCTAACCAAAAAACTCATCATAAACTTTACTAAAAAATACATGGTGTACAGCAAATGAAAGATACACTGGTTCTTAATGCAAGCGCTGTGTTAGATTTTTAAAAATAACTTTAGAACAACGTACAGCATGCAATATTGTGAGACAGCGCCCTACAATTCCCCGCCTTGTTGGAGCCAACATATTCCACCAAAATACGAAATAACATCATAAATATTCTCTTACCTTTGATGATCTTCCATCAGAATGTAGTGCAAAGAGTCCTAGTTCCAGAATAAATCGTTGTTTTGTTTTAGAATGTCCATTTCTTCTGTCGAATTAGCAACTTTGGCTAGCCATGTGGAGCGCACATGTCCAAGAACTCTTGGCGCATGGAACGAAAAATTCCAAAATTCACAATAAACGTCGAATAAACTGGTCAAACTCGGTTGAAAATCCATCTTTATGATGTTTTTCTCATATGTATGCAATAAAGTCAGAGCTGGAGCATTTCGTTGTGTATACCTTACTCATTTCAGAAGACAATGTGGGGTTCCCTGGTGCACAGTTGAATACTGCCAATAGGGCGGACCTGTCACTCCAAAAGCTCTCATTCGGTCTCACATCAAGCTAGACACCCCATTCAACATTCTACTGCCTTTTGACATCTAGTAGAAGGCGTATGAAGTGCATACAGATCCATAAATATAAGGCGATTGAATAGGCAGGCCCTGACACAGAGCCCCATTTTCAGAATTTTCACTTCCTGTTTGGAAGTTTGCTGCCAAATGAGTTCTGTTTAACTCACAGATATAATTCAAACAGTTTTAGAAACTTCAGAGTGTTTTCTATCCAATAGTAATAATCATATGCATATTGTATGATCTAGAACAGAGTACGAGGCCGTTTAATTTGGTCACGATTTTTTCCCAAAGTGAAAATAGCGCCCCCTATTAAGAAGAATTAACCATTTGAGCCTGGTTCCTCTCTAGGTTTCTTCCTAGGTCCCTTCCTTCTAGGCAATGGTGTAAAGTACTTAAGTAAAAATACTTTAAAATACTACTTACCTTTTACTTTTACTTCACTACATTTCTAAAGAAAATGATGTACTTTTTACTCCAGACATTTTCCCTGACACATTTTGAATGCTTAGCAGGACAGGAAAATGGTCCCTTGTCATTCATACTGCCTCTGATCTGGCAGACTCACTAAACACACAATCTTCATTTGTAAAATATGCCTTGGAGTGTGTCCCTGGCTGTCTGTAAAAAAATATTAAAGAATGGTGCCATCTTGTTTGCTTAGTATAAGGGATTTAAATTGATTCATACTTTTACTTCTGATACTTAAGTACATTTTTAGCGGTTGCATTGACTTTTGATACTTAAATATATTTAAAACCAGATACTTTTCCTCTAGTAATGTTTTACTTGGTGACTTTCACTTTTACTTGAGTCATTTTCTATTAATGTATATTTACTTTTACACAAGTATGACAGTTGGGTACTTTTTACACCACTTCTTCAAGAGAGTGTCCTGACCACTGTGCTTTCTCTTGCATTGCTTGCACTTTAGGCTCTAGGTTGGGTTACTGTAAAGCACGTTGTGACTGCTGATGTTAAAAGGTCTTTAAACATAAATGTGATTGATTGAAACTGACCACTCAGAAGGCTTCAGCGCTTACCAATCCCACACAGGGGACCATAGTGAACAGCAGATTAATCACATAGTACCTCACATCTATCCCCTTTTGGCTTCACACATTCACTGACTCACACATAGAAATAGGCACCCAGGTACGTATATTACCATGCCTGCCTGTACGCACGTAATCCTACACAAAAAGTGAATAACAAACTCTCATCAATATCCTACAAAGGCTTGTTAAAGGCTTGTTAAAGCAATTTGTTGACAGAACAGAACCACAGAACCTTTGAAGTGAAGTTATGACTCTATTTCCCCCTTTACTTTGATGGCACTAATGAATCCTGAGCAAAGAGGGAGAGAGGGAGAGGGAGAGGGAGAGAGGGAGAGATCTTTATTTTATTATTTTCCCAATAGTTACTTCAGGAAGTACAAACTTTCCTTCATTTTAACGGACCTAGAGAGTTAGAACCAAGCACCCCTTTTTGTCCAATGTATATAGAACCAACCCCTTGAGGGAAATAGAGAGAAAGATACATGTTTACTGTTCATTTGTATAGTTTATTTCAATTTAGTTTTTTTTATCTATTTCACTTGCTTTGGCAATGTAAACATATGTTTCACATGCCAATAAAGCCCCATAAATTGACATTTAATTGAGAGAGAGGGGGAGAGAGCGAGAGAGAGAGAGAAACAGAGAGAGAGAAACAGAGAGAGAGACAGAGAGGATAAACAAATAAATATGTGATGAAGAAAAGTGACGTCAGTAGCATAGAGAGAAACAAAGAGGGAGATTGACTTAACCTGTCTAGGATCAGCGTGCCGCTAGCGGCACTCCCCCCCCCCCCCCCACTGAAAAACCAGTGCCGCGAAATTCAAAAAAAATATTTTTTTAAAATATTTAACTTTCACACATTAAAGTCCAATACAGCTAATGAAAGACACAGATCTTATGAATCCAGTCAACATTTCCGATTTTTAAAATGTTTTACAGGGAAGACACAATATGTAAAGATGTACATCTATTACCTAAAAACACATTAGCATATTCCACCATCTTTTATTTGTCCACCAACACCAGTAGCCATCACCAATTCGGCTAAACTAAGATATTTATAGCCCCTAACCAACAAAAAAACTCATTAGATGACAGTCTGATAACATATTTATGGTATGGGATAGGTTTTGTTAGAAAAAAGTGCATATTTCAGGTATATGGCATAGTTTACAATTGCACCCACCATCACAAATGGACTAGAATAATTACAATGAGCAACGTGTTTACCTAACTACTAATCATCAAACATTTCGTAAAAATACACAGCATACACGAATCGAAAGACACAGATCCTGTGAATACAGACAATATTTCAGATTTTCTAAGTGTCTTACAGCGAAAACACAATAAATCGTTATATTAGCTTAGCACATAGCAATTAGCAGCCCAGCATTGATTCTAGCCAAAGTGAGCGATAAAAGTCAACATCGCCAAAAGATATTAATTTTTTCACTAACCTTCTCAGAATTCTTCCGATGACACTCCTGTAACATCACATTACAACATGCATATACAGTTTGATCGAAAATGTTTATATTTAGCCACCAAAATCATGGTTAGACAATGTGAAATGTAGACAAGCTGGTAAAGAAAACGTCCTTGCGCCACTTAGACAGTGATCTACTCTTATACATAAATACTCATAAACGTGACTAAAAAATATAGGGTGGACAGGGATTGATAGACAATTTAATTCTTAATACAATTGCGTTATTACATTTTTTAATTTATCCTTACTTTTCAATACAGTTTGCGCCAAGCGAAGCTACGTCAAAAAACATGGCGTCCTAAGCCACTAAAATGTTTCGACAGAAACACGATTTATCATAATAAAAATGTCCTACCTTGAGCTGTTCTTCCATCAGTATCTTGGGCAAAGGATCCTTTCTTGGGAGAAATCGTCTTTTGGTGGAAAGCTGTCCTCTTGCCATGTGGAAATGTCAACTACGTTCGGGATGAACTGAAAAGCGTTCCCAACTTTTCACATCGTTGCAAAAATAAATGTCCCAAAATCGCACTAAACGGATATAAATTGCTATAAAACGCTTTAAATTAACTACTTTGTGATGTTTGTAACTCCTATAACGAGTGAAAAGATGACCGGAGAAATATAACAGGCTAAACTAATGCTTGGAACAGGAGAGGGTCGGTGTCTTCCACGCGCGTTACGCAGCAAGAAAAGACTTGCTAGCTAAAGGTTTTTTTCATTTGTAGTGCCTGTGAACGAGCAATCGAGCCCGTTGGAATCGTCATCACGTAAAGGCATCCAGGGGAAGACGTAAGAAGTGTCCGTATAGTCATAGCAACGACAGTGCCCGTTTAAATGACTTCAGAAAAGTGGCCAACGTTTCTCAAATCTGACTCCATGTCAGGGAAATTGCTGTAGAATGGGCTCTGTTCCACTTAGAGACAAAATTTCAACTCCTATAGAAACTATAGACTGTTTTCTATCCAATAATAATAATAATATGCATATTGTACGATCAAGGATTTTGTGGGAAGCCGTTTAAAAAATTAGCCACATTAGCATAAATAGTCTAAACAGCGCCCCCATCCCCAACAGGTTAAAAATGGATATCGAATAACAGGGCAAAACAGCCAGACACAGACAGACAGACAGACAGACAGACAGACAGACAGACAGACAGACAGTGACAGGTAGATAGAGACAGACAGACATAGAGACAGACAGGTACAGACAGAGACAGATGGAGGTAGAGACAGACAGACAGAGGTGAAGACAGACAGACAGAGGTGGAGAGAGACATACAGAGGTAGAGACAGAGACAGACCGAGGTAGAGACAGACAAACAGAGGTGGAAAGAGACAGACAGACAGAGGTGGAGACAGACAGACAGAGGTGGAGACAGACATACCGAGATAGCCAGACAGGTACAGACACAGGCAGCCAGTGGTGGAGACAGACAGACAGAGGTAGAGACTGAGACAGACAGAGGTAGAGACTGAGACAGACAGAGGTAGAGACTGAGACAGACAGAGGTAGAGACTGAGACAGACAGAGGTAAAGACTGAGACAGACAGAGGTGGAGACAGACAGACAGAGGTGGAGACAGAGACAGACAGAGGTAGAGACAGAGACAGAGACAGGCAGAGGTAGAGACAGAGACAAACAGAGGTGGAGACAGAGACAGACAGAGGTGGAGACAGAGACAGACAGAGGTGGAGACAGAGACAGAGGTGGAGACAGAGACAGACAGAGGTGGAGACAGAGACAGACAGAGGTGGAGACAGAGACAGACAGAGGTGGAGACAGAGACAGACAGAGGTGGAGACAGACAGGCAGAGGTGGAGACAGAGAGACAGACAGACAGAGAGACAGACAGGTACAGACAGCGGTACAGACAGAGACAGACAGAGGTCAATATAAACAGACAGAGGTGGAGACAGAGACAGGCAGAGGTGGAGACAGACAGACAAACAGAGGTGGAGACAAACAGACAGAGGTGGAGACAGACAGACAGAGGTGGAGACAGAGACAGGCAGTGGTGGAGACAGACAGACAGACAGACAGAGAAACAGACCGACCTAGATAGAGACAGACAGACCGAGATAGACAGACAGGTACAGACAGAGCCAGACAGAGGTGGAGACAGACAGACAGACAGAGGTAGAAACAGACAGACAGAGGTGGAGACAGAGATAGACAGAGGTTGATATAGGCAGACAGAGGTGGAGACAAAGACAGGCAGAGGTGGAGAAAGACAGACAGAGGTTGAGACAGAAAGACAGAGGTGGAGACAGAGACAGGCAGTGGTGGAGACACACAGACAGACAGAGAAACAGACCAACCTAGATAGAGACAGACAGACCGAGATAGACAGACAGGAACAGACAGAGGTGGAGACAGACCGACAGAGGTAGAGACAGACAGACAGA
>NC_074693.1:28191027-28201027 GCF_029448725.1 Salvelinus fontinalis | reverse complement strand
GGCTCACGCACACTGTCTGGAGGAGAGAGAGAGAGTGTGTGTGTGTGCAGTGCTCTGTAGCTCAGTTGGTAGAGCATGGCCCTGCAGCGCCAGGATAGTTGGTTGGATCCCCTGGATGACACATACATGTAACAGGTATCCACACTGGATTTGAAATAGCTGAATCACATGTATTATTATTATTATTACATGCCATTCCAGATTAAATGAATATGCAGTAGTTGATGAGGATACCTAGGTGACTCAAATAACCAATGACCTTTCACCTCTACTGTCATGTAGGGAACAGCACATTTTTTTTAGTTTTTTAAAATTGAACCTTTATTTAACTATGCAAGTCAGTTAGGAACAAATTCTTATTTATAATGACTGCCTACCTGGGAACAGTGGGTTAACCTGTTTGGCGTGCAAGCCCGACGTCGGTACATTTATGACAACAGCCAGCTCAAAGTGCAGTGCGCGAAATTCAAAAGATATTTTTTTTAAATATTTAACTTTCACACATTAACAAGTCCAATACAGCATATGAAAGGTACACATCTTGTGAATCCAGCCAACATGTCCGATTTTTAAAATGTTTTCCAGGGAAGACAAAATATGTAAATCTATTAGCTAACCACGTTAGCAAAAGACACCACTTTTTTTTACTATAACAGTTTATTACTCCATCAGTAGCTATCACAAATTCGACCAAATAAAGATATAAATAGCCACTAACCAAGAAACAACTTCATATTTATTGTATAGCATATGTTTTGTTCGAAAAATTTGCATATTTCAGGTATAAATCATATTTTACATTTCAGCTACAATCAGAAATTGCACCGAAAGCAGCCATAATATTTACAGACACCAACGTCAAATACCTAATTACTCATCATAAAACATTTCTGAAAAATACATAGTGTGCAGCAATTGAAAGACAGGCATCTTGTGATTCCAGACAATATTTCCGATTTATTAAATGTTTTACAGCAAAAACAAAATGTAGCGTTATATTAGCGTAGCCACAATAGCCAGAAACACTTGGGCGCCGACGACCAGTTCACATGCACGACAGATATTAGAAATAGCATCATAAAATGTTTCTTACTTTTGGTGATCTTCCGTCAGAATGTTGGACAAGGTGTCCTTTGTCCAGAACAGTCGTTGTTTGGATCTGGAACGGCAAATTTCCCTCTTCATTTAGCATGGGCACTTGCCAAGTGGCACGGATCTCTCCAACGTCAACAAAGTCAGAGAACGGAACACGGCAAAACTCCCGAAAAATTTTCAATAATCTGATTAAACTATATTGAAAAAACATACTTTACGATTATATGGTCACATGTATCAAATAAAATCCGAACCGGAGATAGTAGTCGTCCATAACGGCAGCTAAACAGAAGGCAATCCCACTGTCCAACTGGCGCTGCCAAGAGTACCGGAAATGAGGGACACGTCATACAAAGAGCTTGTATTCCAATTCAGAACAAGATGAACACAACATTTCTTCTCTCACAGCCTCTTGACAACCAGGGGAAGGTCTATGAAGTGTACGTAGACTCTTACGTTTTATGCCCATGTATAGGCAGGAAGTTGAACAGAGCATCGATTTCAGACATTCCACTTCCTGGTCAGGAAATATGCTGCAGAATGAGTTCTGTTTCACTCAGAGAAATAATTCAAACGGTTTTAGAAACTAGAGATTGTTTTCTATCCAATAGTAATAATAATATGCATATTGTACGAGCAAGAATTGAGTACGAGGCCGTTTGAAATGGGCATCTTTTATCTGGCTACTCAATACTGCCCCTTGCAGCCATAAGAAGTTAACTGCCTTGTTCAGGGGCAGAACGGCAGATTTTTACCTTGTCAGCTCAGGGAATTCAATCCAGCAACCTTTTGGTTACTGACCCAACGCTCTAGGCTACTGTCCCAACTAGGCTACCTGCGGCAGCAATGTGGAGACAGCAATGGGGGCAGTGAATTACTTTGGCGAAGCACACAGAGAGAAAACAGAATGCGTCAGGTTGTAGAGATCTAAGACATGACTGATGAAAGCCTTAGTGAGTGATGTTGAGTGGATATAAAAGGTTTGTATATGAGTCTGTCTAAAACATTTACAAACATGTCTCTCTTTTCAATCCAAATGGTTCATGACCTTCCTCTCTCTCTCTCTCTCTCTCTCTCTCTCTCTCTCTCTCTCTCTCTCTCTCTCTCTCTCTCTCTCTCTCTCTCTCTCTCTCTCTCTCTCTCTCTCTCTCTCTCTCTCTCTCTCTCTCTCTCTCTCTCTCTCTTTCAGGGTGACACATTCCAGCATATTCAGGACATTGTGGTCAGTCTCCTCAGGACCATCAACCGTACAGTCATAACCATGGGTCGTGAACACGCCCTGATCGTGAGTAAACCTAATTACCCCCCCTTCCCAAAGCAATAGCCCACTATTCACCAGTCAAATTTTGGAAGGCCACCAAAAATCCTGAAATTTCCATCCCTAACTATAACATTTTCCAACAAGATAGAACTGCCAAAGGGGGCGGAGTTGCAATCTACTGCAGAGACAGTCTGCAGAGTTCTGTCATACTATCCAGGTCTGCGCCCAAACAATTCGAGCTTCTACTTTTAAAAATCCACCTTTCCAGAAACAAGTCTCTCACCGTTGCTGCTTGTTATAGACCCCCCTCAGCCCCCAGCTGTGCCCTGGACACTATATGTGAATTGATTGCCCCCCATATATCTTCAGAACTTGTACTGTTTGGTGACCTAAACTGGGGCATGTTTAACACCCTGGCCGTCCTACAATCTAAACTAGATGCCCTCAATCTCACACAAATTATCAATGAACCTACCAGGTACAACCCCAAATCCGTAAACACGGGCACCCTCATAGACATCATCCTAACCAACTTGCCCTCTAAATACACCTCTGCTGTCTTCAACCAGGATCTCAGCGATCACTGCCTCATTGCCTGCGTCCGTAATGCGTCTGAGTCAAACCACCCTTCATCACTGTCAAACGCTCCCTACAACACCTCAGCGAGCAGGCCTTTCTAATCGACCTGGCCCGTGTATCCTGGAAGTATATTGACCTCATTCAGTCAGTAGAGGATGCCTGGTTACTCTTTAAAAGAGCTTTCCTCACCATCTTAAATAAGCATGCCCCATTACAACAATTTTGAAACAGGAACAGATATAGCCCTTGGTTCACTCCAGACCTGTCTGCCCTTAACCAGCACAAAAACATCCTGTGGCGTACTGCATCAGCATCGAATAGCCCCCACGATATGCTTTTCAGGGTAGTTAGGAACCAATATAGACAGGCAGTTAGGAATGCAAAGGTTAGCTTTTTCAAACAGGAATTTGCATCCTGTAGCACAAACTCCCAAAAGTTCTGGGACACTGTAAAGTCCATGGAGAATAAGAGCACCTCCTCCCAGCTGCCCACTGCACTGAGGCTAGGAAACACTGTCACCACCGATAAATCCACGATAATTGAGAATTTCAAGAAGTATTTTTCTACGGCTGGCCATGCTTTCCACCTGGCTACCCCTACCCCTACCCCGGTAAACAGCTCTGCACCCCCCACAGCATCTTGCTCAAGCCTCCCCCATTTCTCCTTCACCCACATCCAGATAGCTGATGTTCTGAAAGAGCTGCAAAATCTGGACCCCTACAAATTAGCTGGGCTAGACAATCTGGACCCTCTCTTTCTAAAATTATCCACCGCAATTGTTGCAACCCCTATTACTAGCCTGTTCAACCTCTCTTTCATATCGTCTGAGATTCCCAAAGATTGGTAAGCTGCCGCGGTCATCCCCCTCTTCAAAGGGGGAGACACTCTAGACCCAAACTTTTACAGACCTATCTATCCTACCCTGCCTTTCTAAGGTCTTCGAAAGCCAAGTTAACAAACAGATCACTGACCATTTCGAATCCCGAAAGCCAAGTTAACAAACAGATCACTGACCATCTCGAATCCCACCGTACCTTCTCCGCTATGCAATAAGGTTTCCGAGCTGGTCATGGGTGCACCTTAGCCACGCTCAAGGTCCTAAACGATATCATAGCCGCCATCGATAAAATACAAAACTGTGCAGCCGTATTCATCGACCTGGCCAAGGCTTTCGACTCTGTCAATCATCGCATTCTTATTGGCAGACTCAACAGCCTTGGTTTCTCAAATGACTGCCTCGCCTGGTTCACCAACTACTTCTCCGACAGAGTTTAGTGTGTCAAATCGGATGGCCTGTTGTCCGGACCTCAGGCAGTCTCTATGGGGGTGACACAGGTTTCAATTCTCAGGCTGACTCTTTTCTCTGTATACATCAATGACATTGCTCTTGGTGCTGGTGATTCTCTGATTCACCTCTACGCAGACGACACCATTCTGCATGCTTCTGGCTCTTCTTTGGACACTGTGTTAATAACCTCTTGAAGCTAGGGGGCAGTATTTTGATGGTTGGATAAAAACATTCCCAAAGTAAACTGCCTATTCATCAGGCCCAGAAGCTAGAATATGCATATACTTTACATATTAGGATAGAAAACACTAAAGTTTCCAAAACTGTCAAAATATTGTCTGTGAGTATAACAGAACTGATATTCCAGGCGAAAACCTGAGGAAAATCCAACCAGGAAGTGCTTTTTTTCTGAAACCACTCTGTTCCATTGCCTGCCTATCCTCCATTTAAAGGGATATCAACCAGATTCAACCTTTCCCTATGGCTTCCACAGTGTGTGAACAGTCTTTAGACATAGTTTCATGCTTTTATTCTGAAAAATTTGTGAGAATGATCACATCTCGTCAGTGGATAGCCAGATGTCCTTAGATTTGTTCATGCGCGCGTCACTGGTAGCGAGACCTTTTCTTTCTTTCTTGTATTGAAAAGGCTACTGTTCGGTTGAAATATTATCGATTATTTATTGTAAAATCAAACTGAGGATTGATTATAAAAAACATTTGACATGTTTTACGAACTTTACGGATACCATTTGGAATTTTCGTCTGCCCGTCGTGACCTGCACGAGCCTGTGGATTACTCAACAAAACGCGCCAACATAATGGAGGTTTTTGGATATAAAAATAATCTTTATCGAACAAAACTAACATTTATTGTGTAACTGGGAGTCTCGTGAGTGCAAACATACGAAGATCATCAAAGGTAAGCGATTAATTTGATTGTTTTTCTGACTTTCGTGACCAATCTACTTTGCTGCTAGCTGTTTGTAGTGTTTTGTCTACTGAGAGCTGTCCTCACATAATTGCATGGTTTGCTTTCGCTGTAAAGCTTTTTTAAAAATCTGACACGCCAGGTGGATTAACAACAAGCTAAGCTGTGTTTTGGTATATTGCACTTGTGATTTCATGAAAAAGAAATATTTTTAGTAATTTAATTTGAATTTGGCGCTCTGCAATTCAGAGGATGTTGACAAAAATGATCCCGCTAAAGGGATCGGTGCGCCAAGAAGTTTTAACTAACTCCAGACGAGCATCAATGCCATACAACTCTCTTTCCGTGGCCTCCAACTGCTCTTAAATGCAAGTAAAACTAAATGCATACTCTTCAACCGATCGCTGCCTGCACCTGCCCGCCCGTCTAGCATCACTACTCTGGATGGTTCTGATTTAGAATATGTGGACAATTACAAATACCTAGGTGTCTGGTTAGACTGTTAACTCTCCTTCCAGACTCACATTAAGCAACTCCAATCAAAAATTAAATTGGCTTCCTATTTCGCAACAAAGCTTCCTTCACTCATGCTGCCAAACATACCCTCGTAAAACTAACTATCCTACTGATCCTTGACTTCGGCGATGTCATTTAGAAAATAGCCTCCAACACTCTACTCAGCAAATTGGATGCAGTCTATCATAGTGCCATCCATTTTGTCACTAAAGCCCCATATACTACCCGCGACCTGTATGCTCTCGTTGGCTGGCCCTCGCTTAATATTCGTCGCCAAACCCACTGGCTCCAGGTCATCTATAAGTCTTTGCTAGGTAAAGCCCCGCCTTATCTCAAAAGCCAATTCCTCTTTTGGCCGCCTTTCCTTCCAGTTCTCTGCTATAAATGACTGGAATGAATTGCAAAAATCACTGAAGCTGGAGACTCATATCTCCCTCACTAACTTTAAGCATCAGCTGTCAGAGCAGCTTACAGATCATTGCACCTGTACATAGCCAATCTGTAAATAGCCCACCCAACTACCTCATCCCCATAATGTTATTTTTTTTGTCCTTTGCACCCCAGTATCTCTACATGCACATTCATCTTCTGCACATCTATCACTGCAGTGTTTAATTGCTTAATTGTAATTATTTTGCCACTACGGCCTATTTATTGCCTTACCTCACTATACTTACCTCATTTGCACACATTGTATATATAATTTCTATTGTGTTATTGACTGTACATTTGTTTATTCCATGTGTAACTCTGTGTTGTTGTTTGTATCGCACTGCTTTGCTTTATCTTGGCCAGGTCAGTTGTAAATGAGAACTTGTTTTCAGCTGGCCTACATGGTTAAATAAAGGTGAAATAAAAAAAATAAAAAAACGATTACGTGTATGCAGCGTTTTGCTCCAACCCAATTGACTTGGCTTCCCAAACTGCCCTCCATAGTCTCCTATATCATTAGTGCAGTTGTAGAAGCTGCTTCCCAATTTATTGATCTTTACCTTGGTTGCCCTCTAAATGATTCTCTTCAGTCCTTTAAGTGTTTCTCAAATTGTTGTTTGTTCCATTTGGGCCTTGACTTAAAAATGGGGTTCTGGTTAGAAACAAGGGACTTGGTATTTACTTGGGGAGAAAGTATTGATTCTTTCAGTCCGTCTTTCAGTTTAGTTACTTATTACACCTTTAATATACACGTTCAAATACCACAGTATTACCCTCCCAGACTAACCCCTCAGTTTTTACCATCCATCCATAGTACCACAGTATTACCCTCCCAGACTAACCCCTCAGTTTTTACCATCCATCCATAGTACCACAGTATTACCCTCCCAGACTAATCCCTCAGTTTTTACTATCCATCCATATTACCACAGTATTACCCTCCCAGACTAACCCCTCAGTTTTTACCATCCATCCATAGTACCACAGTATCACCCTCCCAGACTAACCCCTCAGTTTTTACTATCTATCCATAGTACCACAGTATTACCCTCCCAGACTAACACCTCAGTTTTTACTATCCATCCATAGTACCACAGTATCACCCTCCCAGACTAACCCCTCAGTTTTTACCATCCATCCATAGTACCACAGTATTACCCTCCCAGACTAACCCCTCAGTTTTTACCATCCATCCATAGTACCACAGTATTACCCTCCCAGACTAATCCCTCAGTTTTTACTATCCATCCATATTACCACAGTATTACCCTCCCAGACAAACCCCTCAGCTTTTACCATCCATCCATAGTACCACAGTATTACCCTCCCAGACTAACACCTCAGTTTTTACCATCCATCCATAGTACCACAGTATTACCCTCCCAGACTAACCCCTCAGTTTTTACCATCCATCCATAGTACCACAGTATTACCCTCCCAGACTAACCCCTCAGTTTTTACCATCCATCCATAGTACCACAGTATTACCCTCCCAGACTAACCCCTCAGTTTTTACTATCTATCCATAGTACCACAGTATTACCCTCCCAGACTAACCCCTCAGCTTTTACCATCCATCCATAGTACCACAGTATTACCCTCCCAGACTAACCCCTCAGTTTTTACCATCCATCCATAGTACCACAGTATTACCCTCCCAGACTAACCCCTCAGTTTTTACCATCCATCCATAGTACCACCGTTTCATTCTATATGGTGTTCGTCAAAAGTGCTTTAAGTGAGTCATAATGGCACAAAAAAAGCTTTAGGGAATCACTCTTCAAGCTGAAGTCATGTTCTGTTTAAAATACACACCTTTATTGGATCCCAATATAACTGTTACAAACAGCTGCAGAAACACAGTGAGAGGAAGAAGAAGAGCATTGTGGGAGATCATACACTGGGATGGTTTATAAAATGATGATTGGTTAAACAGCAAATAGGGCGTGGTCTTAGAAGCAAAGGCTGATTCTAATTGGTTGAGCTTGAGTTATAACCAATAGCATTGTGGAAGAGTGGAAGCTCGTAGAGTGGAGTGGTTATTATTGTCTTTGTGTTTGGTGCACTAGGAGGGAGAATCCGGAATGGATCCTCGCTTTGTCAGTCAAGTATGGGAGACTGTTAATTGGTTGCACGGCCTGTCACTCTCTAAAGGGCTTGATGGTGGAATTGTCTCTGTTTAGGTAGTAGAGTTCCTCTCTCCACTGTGACATGGTCCATCAACTATGAATTCTCATCTGACAGATGTTAGAACTAAGGAAAGGACACCGCTGTCACAGCTTTCTAGACTGAACTCTTGTCAAAGTTTAGTGTCTACCCTAAATCCATAGCTCAGTAACTGTCCCAAGACTTTAGGTTAAAGTAACTTTATCAATCAGCCCATAGTTGTGGGCTGATGTACTGTTCGCTCTCCAACCACGTGAGAGATTAACCATAGATCTCCATAGATACCATAACAGGTGTACAGTTCCCATAGCAACAACAATGAAACAGGAGCAGTCCCCATGGTCCATAGACACACACCTGTCCAATCTCCATTGTAACAGCAGTCCGGAATGTCTTCACTGTACTGCTGGCGATGGCTGTGTGGTCAAGTGTGTCTGTGTGTGTCTACAGCCACCAGAAGCATTTCTTGCGTAGCTTCTTGACGAGGGTCTTGGTGTTCGGGTGGGAGGGGGCAGGTTTGGGGACAGGGAGGTTAAAATCATAGTCCCTGTCTAGAGTCTCCATCACTGGCTGGAACCTCCCTTCCTGCTGCCTGAAGTCATGCTCCACACTGGAGAGAGAGGGGGGGGAGAGTGGAGAGGGTGGGGGAGAAGGTGAGAGTGAGGGAGACAGAAAGAGGGGGAGAGAGAAGGAGACAGAAAGAGGGGGAGGGTAGGATAGAAAGATAAGAGTGAGAGAGACAGAAGGGTAGAGTGTTAGACACATGTACACACACTTACAATATCTTGTATATATGCAAATGTACTTTATTAATATAAATGCAGTTATGTGAACACAATAACATACTGTACATTGATGCACATGCTTCACACCTCGTAAGTAGCATGTGTCGATGCAAGTGCACACTTAATCAGACAGACACACACACGCTCTGAAATCGATTCACGTTCCTAGCATTCTTGCACTTCATGCACCACTACATCACAGGCTGGAGAGATGAGAGGAGTGGGAGAGGAGAGAAAGAGAGAGAGATGAGAGGAGTGGGAGAGGAGAGAAAGAGAGAGAGATGAGAGGAGAGGGAGAGGAGAGAAAGAGAGAGAGATGAGAGGAGAGGGAGAGGAGAGAAAGAGAGAGAGATGAGAGGAGAGGGAGAGGAGAGAAAGAGAGAGAGATGAGAGAAGGAGAGTCATCTTAAAGTGTTGAAACTAAAACAGAGGGCTGAGGGAAATACTTCTTTCCCCTGAGAAGCTTTCAAAGCAATCCCTCCCCTTGACTCATCATCTCTCTCTTTTCTCTCTCCCCATTTTCTCTCTCTCTCTTCTCTCTCTATCTTTATTCTTCTTTCTCAAGTGCTTCAGATCATATTGTAGTGGAGGTTGAGTGTTTCTGTGGAAAGTCTGGAATGCAAGTTTAAGGCTGAGGTCTCTGTGTGTGTGTGTGTCGGTGTGTCTGTAGAGAGGGACGAGATGAGATGCATAGGGATTAAGCATCTGGAGTTAATGAGGCTTATGATGAGGGAAGGCATAAGGGGGAATGACACACACACACACACACACACACACACACACACACACACACACACACACACACACACACACACACACACACACACACACACACACACACACACACACACACACACACACACATACACACACACACACACACACACACACACACACACACAGGGACCTCTAGAAGAGAAAGAGGGAGGGATGAGAAGGGGGAAGAGA